>NW_005871413.1:876021-897364 GCF_000147115.1 Myotis lucifugus
ACAGCCCTTCCTGGGGGAGTTTCCCACGTCATTGTCAGGGTTTGGGCTGGTGACGCGGCTGCAAAAGGATTCACAAGGGAGAGAAGAGACAGGAGCAGAGAGAGGGCCTTTATTTTAGGTCTTTAAGCAGCGGTTCTCAACCTGTGGGTCGCGACCCCTTTGGCAGTCCAATGACCTTTTCACAGGGGTTGCCTAATACCATATTGCATATCAGATATTTACATTACGACTCATAACAGTAGCAACATACAGTTATGAAGTAGCAACGAAAATAATTTTATGGTTGGGGTCATAACATGTGGAACTGTTATTTAAAGGGCCAGAAGGTTGAGAACCACTGCAAGGGAGGAAAGGGCCACGTGCCCTCTGATGTCACAGTGCACCTCAGATAGAGGGCGCTGTTCCTTTATTAGGGTGCTAGCGAGTAAATGGCAGCTGTGGCAAAAGCATAAAGAGGGAGGAGGAACCTGGAATTCACACAGAAGTTTCCCAGATCCCAGAGGCTGTGCTTAGAGCTATGGCTGGTCTGCCCTTCAGCTGCAGGGTCCCAGGGAGGGGTCTTTCCCAGGATCTTCACAAGCCGGGAGCACATTCTTACAGTGAAGTTACAGGGAATTCAAAAGGCGGGCAGATTGGGTTTGAAACCAGAAGCTTTCTGCCTGCGATTTGCCTGGATCCTTAAACCCTCAGTGAGGAGGGGGGAGGGGAAGGGCAGCCTGCTCTCTCAGCCCCTCCCTGTCTCCCCATCTGAAGGGAGAGGCAGCTTGAGTTAGGGAAGCAGGTGGATGGGGGTGTCAGAGACAGACCCGGATATCCATTCATGGTTAGGCACCTGATGAGGTAAGGTCCCATCCATCACAGTGGGGAACAGATTTTAATTTAGGTATTTTTCAAGGGATAAAAATTTTCTGGTTGTAAATTGTGGTCTCTGAAGTTTTTGTGTTCTGGGAATGCAGTTTTGAATGCATATTTTGACTTTAGTAGTCCCTATAACCTAGTTAATGGAACATTGATATTAATGTAGAATATCTGTTAGTTTTCCTTATATCTGGGAAACAATACAATTTTAAAATCAATAATATTTAAAACAGAGTTATAAGAATAATAACTGTTATCAGAGTACTTAGTCCCATCACCATTTTTTATTTTGGTTACTTTTCAGTATTTTCATGAATATAGGTATTCATTTGAGTTTTATAAATCTTTATTTACTTTAAAGATATGACTTGTTTAGAAACATGTAATTTAGAGTAAGCCAGAACATAGGATTATGTTTAAACTATATAAGTATTTAATTGCTTTAGGCCAATAAAATATCACCCCTTAGTATTGTCACCTGAAGCCAGGAAACACACCATATATAATAAACAGATAAACACATAAAGACAATCCATTCTACAAAGATGGTGAAAAACTTACACACTGAAAATGACACAACAATGCTAAAGAAAGCAGATACAAATAAATTGAAAGACATTCCTTAATATGTCCCAATGTCTACACAATAAATTGATGGCCTATCAAAATTCAAGACAGTTTTGGCTGAAAATTAAGCAAAACAGATTCAGGAGAGGCAAAATACTTCAAATTTGAGAAAGTTGGAAGATTCACTTTTTTACACTGGAAAAAATTTTACAAAGCAAGAGTAACTAAGTGGGTATGACCCTGGATTAACACAGATCCATACACCAATGGAACGGAGGGGAATGCCCTCACTTAAACCCTGATGAAGCCTTATGCATCAAACAGGAGCCTTCTCTGTGGCAGAGGATACAATCCACAGGGGCAAATGCAACCACCAGAAATGATGTGTTAAACATGATCTCCAGCTTTCTGACATTTCAGTGGATTTCCTCCTTAAAATTGATAGTGGAATGAAACACCATCTGGCAGTGATGTCTGCTTGTCCACATCCCTCTCCATTCCCAATGGTGAAGTTTGGAAGTCAGTGACTCACACATTTAGCTTCAAATCTGTAATAATAAAAGGGTAATATGCCAATTGGACCAGACATCCTTCCGCACAAAGCCAGGGCTGTGAGGAAAGCAGGAGTCTGGGTGCCTGCCAGCAGAGGGCAGAAAGCCCAGGTCCCGGGTGCCAGAGGGAAGATGGTACTGGTGGCCGGGGAAACGAAGGCCTACTCCTGCACGAATTGGTACATCAGGCCTCTAGTATATTATAAAAGCAGTAAGAAAGCCCTAGCTAGTTTGGCTCAGTGGATAAAGCGTCGGCCTGCGGACTGAAGGGTCCCAGGTTTGATTCTGGTCAAGGGCATATACCTTGGTTGCGGGCACATCCCCAGCAGGGGCTGTGCAGGAGGGAGCTGGTCTATGTTTCTAACTACCCCTCTCCTTTCCTCTCTGTAAAAAATCAATAAAATATATTTTTTAAAAAGCAGTAAGAAAAATATCCACGTGTGTTGGAAACTAACAGTTGAAAAGGGTTATGTCAAGAGCTAATTTGCCCCTCCATTCCCCAGCCATGCAGGCTGATGTTGGTAGTGAGGCTGAAGCAACTCTGCAGGAACTGGGATCTCAGTGAGGGGCTGGAGGTGGGGAGGGGCTTGAACACAGGAACATGACTAAAATTGAAATTCATGTAAGCACTATCATTAAATAAAAAATTGCAATGGTCTGTGTGAGGCTGAAGAACTAGAAAGTGAAACCACAACTCTCCCTGGGTAGATGGGCAATTTCATACACCAGCAGCCTTTCCTGTTTCCTGCTCCCTTCCTCAATCCCCAGGAAACCAAGACTCAACATGGCTGAGTTCCAGAGTCTTACAGAGGGACTCAACCTGGGATATGAGACTTGGATGACTAAGACATGTGATCATTTAGGACATTAGTATTCCTTAAAAATAAACCTTTTAAAGAACATTGTTATAAACTAAAACAAATGTTGTGTCCAACACTTGAATTACCTTAAATACTGTTTTTTCACTACACACCTTTTATTATTCCATCAAGCATTTGAATATAACACTTAATCCAAAATAAACACATCAAAAATAAACACTGCCCATTTACCTCAGAAAAAGACATTGAACTATCCTTTCTTTTTTTGTTAAATATATTTTATTGATTTTTTTATAGAGAGGAAGGGAAAGGGATAGAGAGCCAGAAACATTGATGAGAGAGAAACATCGATCAGCTGCCTCCTGCACACCCCCGACTGGGGATGTGCTCGCAACCAAGGTACATGCCCTTGACCGGAATCGACCCGGGACCCTTCAGTCCGCAGGCCGACGCTCCATCCACTGAGCCAAACCAGTCAGGGCTGAACTATCCTTTCTTGATAATATTATCCAAATAAAATGTCAAGAATACGTACAGACAGATTATTCTATGTCCTCCTTTTATAAAGACCCCACTCTTGGACCTCATATAGCCTCAAAGACCTCCCAAAACCCCCATATTTCCAATATGTCTGGAAATACAGATCTATTGGGGGTTAGGGTTTCAATATATCCATTTTGAGGGGACACAATTTAGTCCTTAAGAGCGCTTCAATTTCATTATCTGTTATATAAAACCACCCCAAAATGATTCTCTTAATGCAACAATACTTCAGTATTTCTTATGAATCTATGGGTTGGCCAGGTGGTTGCTCTGCTTCATGTGCTACTGGCAGAAGTTTTTTCCCTAGATCTAAACATGATTTCCAGAAACAAAACAAAAAAACAGGATTTCTGTGCTTCCAGACTGCCATCCTAGTTGCTTCGCTTGCAGCGTCCACAGTCTCCATCCAGCCAAGTCACATGTGTTAGGTTTTTATTACTGAGCACCTCAATCTCAGGAAGTCTTTTCTCTTACAACTAGTCTTTGTTGTGGAATAAAACACCACCAAGTTTAGTGGCTTAAATCAAGCAAAATTCATCATTGCACGTAGCTCCGGGGTGGCTGAGCCCTTCTGCACTGTTTTCACTTAGGCTCCTACACACAGTTGCCTCCAGCTGGCAGAACAGCTCTCTGGTGCAGCAGAAAGCTGGGAAATGCCTTGCTTTGAAGATATTTTTAAAGTTTGTGTTTTTTTTAAAACTGAATTTAGAGAGGGAGAGATGGAAACATCCATGTTCAAACAAACATCCATTGGTTGCTTCCCGAAAGCGCCGTAAGGAGATCTAGAATCACTCCCCCAATCTGGGCATTTGTAGGAGCAGGAATCAAAGCTGCAACCTTTTGGTGGAGGGCATTACATGCAGACAAATGAGCCAAAGGGGACAGGGTTAGAAATACCTTTGAGATAAACTTCTTCACATGGTGATATGTTTATGTCAGTCATATCTCATATAATGTACCTTCAAATTTATTTTAAGTCCCTTCAAAGAGAATCTACAGCTCAGCAGGTGTGGCTCAGTGGATTACAGTGTCGTCCTCCCCACAATCACAGATTTCATTCCCAGTCAGGTCTAGTACCTCGGTGGAAGGTTTCATCTCCAGCCCGCCCTTTGTGTCTGAGGGAGGCACCAATTGATGTGTCTCTCATATCAATGTTTCTCTGTCTCTCTGCCCACTATGGAAATAATATCCTTGGGCAAGGATTTTTAAAAAGGAGCAACTACATTTATTTCTTTGAATATTTTATTTATTTCTTTGAATATTTTATTGATTTCAGAGAGGAAGGGAGAAAGAAACGTCAATGATGAGAGAGAATCAATGTTCCACTGACTGGGGATTGAAGGGGAAACCTGGGCATGATCCCTGACCAGGAATCTAACCACTAAGCAACACAGGCTGGGCCAGAACGTTTAGTTCTTATATTATTAGAGGCCTGGTGCACTGGTGGGATCCCTCTTCCACTTGGCCTGCGGGGATCGGGCCCAAACTGACTCTCCTGCATCTCCCAAGGGGCTCCGAATTGTGAGAGGATGCAGGCCAGGCCATGGGACCCCACCAGTGCACAATTGGGGTCAGGGAGGTACCACGGGAGGGTTCCATGGGGTGTCTGGCCTGTTTTGCCCAGTCCCCATAGGCCAGACACCCACACCAAGCTAACCTACTGGTAGGAGCATCTGCCCCCTGGTGGTCAATGCACATCATAGTGACCAGTCGGTCGAATGAATGGTCCGACACTTAGCGTATAAGACTTTTATTATATAAGATTATAACCTATTTGGCCACTTCATCAGTTCCGAATCCCCCATTTCTTATTTTCTAGTTCTGAGTGATCTGTTATGTATGGATAACAAACCTACCAAATATACACACTGAAGAAGACACTGGGATATATTTTTAGCTCAACAATCATTAAATCTGGCCTTAGCTGGTGTCACTAGTGGATACAGCATTGGCTCATGGACTGACAGTCCTGGCTTAGATTGTGGTAAAGGGGACGTACCTACCTTGCAGGGTGGATCACTGGCCCTTGCAGGAGCTACCAATGGATGTGTCTCTCTCACAAAGAAGTTTCTCTGTCTGTTCCACTTCCTTTCACTCTCTCTAAAATTCAATGGAAAAATAGCCTCAGGTGAGGATTCACAACAAAAAAATTCATTAATTTTGTCCTGGCCAACGAGTAACTGTTGGTTGGAACCTCATCCCATTGTGCCAGGCTTGCGGGTTCAAGCCCAGACTGGGGCACATTTAGGGTCAAAAATAAACAACAAAATCATTAATTCTGCAACATTTTGTGTGGTGGCACATTCTCTGTAATGTAGGCCTAAAACCATTGATCAAATACCCAATAATTACATCTCCCTCTATACCCAAAACAATTTTTACTACAATATGTGTTAGTGAACAACTAATATAGAGTATGTTTCATTGAAAAAGATTTCATCTATAAACAAACAGCAGGACATTCTCTGCCTAGTGAGTAGACATGAGTGGGAGTAAGCTGAGTCCTGGGATATCGGCTTATTTTATTTATATTTCTTGTCCAAAACATTAAATCTATCTCAGCATAAGCATACAATTATTTAAAATAATGAAATTTGCCCAGACGGCGTGGCTCAGTGGTTGAGCATCGAACCAAGAACCAGGAGGTCAGGTTTCCATTCCTGGTCAGGGCGCATGCCCTGGTGGGAGGCTCCATACCCAGTGTGGGCTATGCAGGAAGCAGGGGATCCATGATTTCTCTTTCACCATTTGTATTTCTATCTCTTCCTCTCCCTTCCTCTCTGAAATCAATAAAAAAATGCTTTCAATGTAAACATCTAATCTAATAAAAGAAAAACATGCAAATTGACTGTACCTCTGCTACACCCAAGCCACGCCCACCAGCGAATCAGAGCAAATTAACGCAACCAAGATGGCGGCCAGCAGCCATGGAGCTGGAGCAAGCAGGAGGCTTGGTTGCCCCAGCGATGGAAGAAGCCAAGCTTCCCGCCTGCCCTGGCCTCCACACAGCCGTGTGGCCTCCGCTCAAGGCAACAAAGTTTCAATAGTAGAAGACAAATAAATACCAGATACCTGCTTCCAGCCAGCCTACACTGGGAGCTTGAGTGGCTGGGGGCTGTGACCAGCCTGCAAACAGCCTTCAGCCCCTCATCCAGGATAGCCACACCCTCATGGGGTGAGAGTCGACCCTGGGGGGCTTAACCAGCCTGCAAACAGCCATCAGCCCCTCACCCAGACTGGCCAGGCACCCCAGCAGGACCCCCACCCTGAAGGGGGTGTGGCCAGCCTGAAAACGGCCCTCAGCCCCTCACCCAGGCACACATGGGTGACGGTGCGCTGGGGGACATTCACACACAAGCAGGGGGAAGGGGGAAGATGATGTGTGCACAGGAGGCGTGTGCCTGTGCAGGTCCGCAAACCCACGCAGCATGGCCAGGACGATGTGAAGCTGGCCTGCCACAGTGAATGTCCCTGCAATTGCGTACCTTGGGGGCCAGGAGGCTGCACGGGGATGAGCCAGCGGCGATGGGGAGGGCGAGGGCGGCCTGCTGAGAGGGCTCCACAGATGATCAGCACGCCTTCAGTCACAGGGGCCGCTGCCACTGCAGCTGCCTCGTCGTCAGTGGGCCCTGTGCCACCTCTGTGGCTGGGGTCCTCCCAGGCCCTCGGTGTGCAGGAAGCCAGGCTGCCCACCCAATGTCTGCGGTGCCACCCGCCTCCTCTGTGGCCAGTTCTCTCCGAGGGCAGGATCTTCCCACAGGCCTCACCACAAACAGCTTGGGGAGGGCGCCTCAGGTTCGGTGGGGGTGTGGCGTGGAGGTGGTGCCTGTGCTTCAGTTAACTGACACAATGTGTTTTATACCATAGCATGTGGCGATGGCTGTGAGAGGTGCCAAGAGGAGCCTGTGGGCTGAGCTGAAGCAGCGCCTGCGGGCCATCAGGAGCACTCACAGCTGCCACCACTGGGCCTCACCTCCCCCGCCCGTCCCAGCCCTGGGCAAGTGGCAGCGGCCATTGGGACCACTCACAGCTGCCGTCATCATGATTTAGACAGGAAAAGAGAGAGAATAATAGGAATACCACTGATCAGAGGGAATCATGGAACACCTGGCTCCTGCATGCCCCACACTGGAGATTGAGTCCCCAACCAGGGTCTGTGCCCTGACCAGGAATTGCACCCTGACCTTGCGGTTCATAGGTCAAAGCTAAACCACCGAGGAATGCCAGCCAGCGCTTTCTCACATTTTCTACAGTGTAAGGTTTCCTCCACTATAAATGTCTCTGTTATTCAGTAAATTTTGAGTGCTTGCACATGCTCTAAATTAGTAAGGTCTCTCTTTAGTATGAAAGTCTCTCATATACAATAATACAAAAATGCCTTTTAAAGACTTTTCTACACTTTTCACATTCAGAAAGCTTCTTCCCATTTAAAATTCTGTGATGTTCAGCAAGTTCTCACTGCTGGTAAAGGATTTATTACTCTCCTCACATCTTTAATATTTCTCTCCAGTATGGACTCTCTGATGTGCCAAGAGGTTTGAAACGTTGCCAAACGATTTGCCACATTTTCCACACATATAAGGCTTCTCTCCAGTATGAACTCTTTGATGGTAAATAAGGGCTGAGGAATGCCTGTAGGCTTTGCCACACTCTCCACATTTATAAGGCTTCTCTCCAGTGTGAACTCTCTGATGCGTGGTAAGGTTTGAGGACCAGCTAAAGGCTTTGCCACATTCTCTACATTTATAAGGCTTCTCACCAGTATGAATTCTCTGATGTGCAGTAAGAATTGAGGCCCGGCTAAAGACTTTGCCACATTGTCTACATTCATGATTCTTCTCTCCAGTATGAGTTTTCTGATGGTCAGTAAGAGTTTGGGATTGCCAGAAGGCTTTGCCACATTCGAGACATTTATAAGGCCTCTCTCCAGTATGAACTCTGTGATGATAACTAAGGGATGAAGACTGCCTAAAGGCTTTGCCACATTCTTTACATTTATAAAGCTTCTCTCCAGTATGAACCCTATGATGTCTAATAAGGGAAGATGAATCGCTAAAGGCTTTGCCACATTCTATACACTTGTAAGGTTTCTCTCCAGTATGAACTTTCTGATGTCGAATCACGTTTGAGGCATGGAGGAATGCTTTACCACATTCTCTACATTTATAAGGTTTATGTTCAGTATGAACATCTTGATGATTAGTAAGACCTGCATGGCTGGTAAAGGATTTGCCATATTCTTTACATTTATAAGGTTTCTCTCCAGTGTGAATTTTCTGATGATTACTAAGGGTTGAGGGCCAGCTAAAGGCTTGGTCACATTCTCTACATTTATACACCTTCTCTCCAGTATGAACTCTCTGATGTCGATTAAGGGTTGCGGACTCACTGAACGCTTTGCCACATTCTGTACATTTATAAGGCTTCTCTCCAGTATGAACACTCTGATGACGATTAAGGGAGGATGACTGGTTAAAGGCTTTGCCACATTCTATACATTTGTAAGGTTTCTCTCCAGTGTGAACTTTCTGATGTCGAATCATGTTTGAGATGTGGAGGAATCCTTTACCACATTCTCTACATTTATAAGGCTTATCTTCAGTATGAACACTGTGATGATTACTAAGAATTGCATGGCTGTTAAAGAATTTGTCACATTCTCTATACTTATAAGGGTTCTCTCCAGTGTGAATTCTCAGATGAATATTAAGGGTTGAGGGCCGGCTAAAGACTTTGCCACACTCTGAACATTTATGAGACTTTTCTTCTGTATGAATTCTATGATGTTGATTATGTCTTGAGGACTGACTAAAGCCTTTTCCATTTTCCCCCAGTTTGTGAAATTTTGCTATAGTATGACTTCCTTCCTTATGTACAATAAGAGATGAATGACATTTAAAGGCTTTGCCACATGCTTTACATTTGTAACTCTTCTCTGCAGTGTGAATTTTCTGATTTAGAGTAAAACTTGAAGGCCAATTAGATGTTTTACCAGAATCTTTACATTGATAAGGTTTTTCTCCACTATGGATTTTTTCCATTATATTTAGATTGAATATTTGACTGAAGACTCTCCCACATGGATTCCATTTGTAAGCCTCCTCCCCAGAATGAATATTCTCCTGTTCAACATAATTTGAAGACTGCTGAAAAGACTGGACACATTTACTTCCATTGTGTGTCTTCTCCACAATAGGAATAACCTGATGTATATTGTGATTGGACATTTGGTCAAACACATTTCCACTTTTATAATGGCCCTCTGCAAGCTCACTTCTCCAATGATTAAAATATGACTTTTGCTTAAACTTTTTCCAATGTTCAATCCATTGATAGCTGCTATTTCCATTATGTGTATGCTGGTAATAATGGGAGATAGAAAGACGTTTAGTAACAGTTATAATTTCATTAAACATGTACATTGGTTCATAAGAACCATCCTGTGATATTCATTAAACAAAGATGGTTCTATAGAAAAAGCTTTCCTAATTTATCAAAATTATAGACAAAAAATAAATACTAGTACAAAACATTGTCAGAGGAAGAAGAATGAATACTTGTTTAAAAGACTGCCAAACTGCCCAGCCAGCATGGCTCAGTGGTTGAGCTTCAATGAATGAACAAGTAGGTCTGGTTCTGTTCCAGTTCAGGGCACATGCCCCGGTTCCAGGACCAGTCCACAGTGGGAGGCATGGAGGAGGCAGCCAATGAATGATTCTCTCATCACTGATGTTTTCCTCTCTCTTTTCCTCTCCCTTACTCTCTAAAATCAATAAAAATATATTTTTTAAATAAAAAATATCATAAAAGATTGCTAAATTGAACACATTTTAATTTTATGGATACAGAATAAATCTATACATTTTAGAAGTGATTGAAGGAAAATTTAATACCACCCTATACTTTAAACAATTCAAATGATTATTTACACTACAGACTATGTGAATTCCTAGTTTATCCCGATTCCCTTTCCAAGAATGCATAACAGTTAATGTTGTTTTTGACCTTCACGTGCAGAAACACACTGATTTTCCAATGTAACTGACTTTAAATTGGGAGGTTCCCCTAATGCGTAATACACTTGACCTCTATAGGTAACAAGAAATTTATTGATAACTTGCAGATTAGTTCTGTTTATATTAAAATCCTCCCTTCTCATCCTACTCTTTCTGAAATTCCCAAGGCTTTCATTAAGTGTACATTATCAAAACCACACCTTTTATATCTTACCAGTATTATTTCAGAGAATAAATCTTGTATTCCGGGCTTAGGCATAAAGGCCTGGTCATCTTCAGATGACATAGCTGAAAGAAAACAAATTTTCAGTTTTGACAATCAGGTGAGTGCACTTTGAAGTTAACAGCAAGTATTGACCAAATGACAATTTTGAGTACTCCAAGAGTCAGTGAAGGGTTCAAAGAAAGCTCAATAAGGTACAATGAAGAAAACTCACATCAAAGAGGAAGAAAGAGTTGCTTACATTTGCCAATGATACCTGCTCAAACCCCCTGGCACACAACGACAATATTATAAAAACACTCCCAATTCCCAGTTTCTTCGCTGCAAAGAGAGAGAGGAGTGAAGTGGGTGCTCAGTGATCTCCCTGTTTTGAAGCATCGTGAAGAACATGTGTCTGTTGTTCATGACACAGAGTGCGAACAGAATGGCAGTATATGTGAGTGACCTGCAGTGGCTGCTACAAAGAAACAATGAGAAAGTGTTCAAGCACCACAAAGACTACAGGACTAAAGATGTATATCAAGTCTGAAAAGATACCGTGGGCCTGAGAAAGAAACAGAGAATAATTCAACTGGGAAATTAAACAGACAATAGAATCTACAATACAGATCCTGAAAACAGTGTTGACTGAAAGTAGGATTTGTTCCACTGATGGTTATTATTGTTTCCTCCTATAGAAAGCATGTTCAAAAGCCTGCTTGTTTACAATTCTGGAATCTCAACAAATGATATCAAGTCATGCAAAGAAACAAAAAGTATACTGTCAGAAACACAAAATAAAAGTAATCAGACGTGCACTACATTAATGGGAATATATTAATTACCTGAAAAAGAATAGAACTAAATATCTTAAAGCTAAAAAGGAGAAATAAAATGACAATAATATCACTAAAATATTATGTAAAGTAAAAATACAATGAGAAAGTATTTTATAAACACCACACCAAATTAAAAAATACAATAGAATCATTAATGAAAGACGTGTTTAACTTAAAACATCAAAGAATTTGCCTGGAAGCGGTGCCTCAGTGGTTGAGCTTCAATCTATGAACCAGGTGGTCACACTTTAGTTCCAGGTCAGGGCACAGGCCTTGGTTGAAGGCTCAATCCCCCATCATTCAGGAGGCAGCTGATCAATTACGCTTTCTCTTCATTGATGTTTCTCTCTTTCTCCCTCTCCCTTCCTGTCTTAAATCAATAAAGATACATTTAAAAAATAATAATTAAATGATGAATTTGTACATAAATCATTAAAATTTTGATTCTGAAAAGCCAATAAACATATGGAAATATGAAGAGAATTTAAGGAACTCCTAAGACACTAACAAGGCATTTCCCCAAACCTGAATAGGAAACTGATTGTGGCTGCCAGACAGTTAAAGGGCATCTTAATCTACATGTTATTGCCTCCTACTGGCCAAACACCTGAAGAGCCGTAGGCTATTCCCCCATTCTGACAATGGACTCTGTACCCTTTGAAACCTTACCCTTTGAAGTGTATTACCTCCACCTTGCCTTAGGACAAATTGTGTTAATAAAAGCAAGGGTCCTAGACAAGGAGGCTCTCTTCAGTTCCTTTAGCTGAAGGTCCTCTGACCCCAATGTCTTTCAACTCGTCTCCGGACTCTTTATTAGTCTCTGGATTTCTATGTCATCTACGTGCAGCCCCTTTTCCAGATTCCTGAACCTTTCTTGATGCTGGGACATGAACCCCAGCAGAAATCAATAAGTTGGAAAACACATTCCATGAGTCTACTTTGCAACGCTAACAGTATCAGCTGCCATTAGTACACAAAGTGATCTAAACCTTCAAAGTAATCCCTATCAAAGTCTCAGTGACACTTTTGGTGGAAATAGAAAAGCTCTTTCTAAAAGTAATGTGAATGTCACAGGACTCCATGTAACAAAAGAATTGTGAAAAGAATGTATGGCAAGCCCTAACTGGTTTGGCTCAGTGGATAGAGAGTCAGCCTACGGACTGAAGGGGTCCAAGTTCGATTCCAGTCAAGGGCACATGTCCAGGTTGTGGGCTCGATCCCCAGTGGGGGGTGTGCAGGAGGCAGCCGATCAATGATTCTCTCTCATCATTGATGTTTCTCTCTCTCTCTCCCTCTCTCTTCCTGTCTGAAATCAATAAAAATTTATTTAAAAAAAAAAGAATGTATGGCCTTAGACAGTTTGGCTTAGTGCCGTGGTCGGCAAACCGCGGCTTGCGAGCCACATGTGGCTCTTTGGCCCCTTGAGTGTGGCTCTTCCACAAAATACCACATGTGGGCGCGCACGTACAGTGCAATTGAAACTTCGTGGCCCATGAGCATAAGTGGGTATTTTGTGGAAGAGCCGGTATTTTGGGGCCAAAGAGCCGCATGTGGCTCGAGAGCCGCATGTGGCTCGAGAGCCGCAGTTTGCCGACCACTGGAGTGGACATAGCATTGCCCTGCAGACTGAAGGTCCCAGGTTTGCATCTGGTCAAGGGCGCAGGTGGAGGTTGTGGGCTCCGTCCCCAGTGTGGGGTGCGCAGGAGGCAGCCTATCAATGGTTCTCTCTCATCATTGATGTTTCTATCTCCCTCTCCCTTCTCTCTGAAATCCATAAAAATATATTTAAAAAAATAAAAAAGAATGTATGAAATTGAAGGCTTCAGGCTTCCTAATATTAAAACATACTTCAAAACTTCTGCTATCAAAAAAACTATAATACAGCCCTACCAAGTTTGGCTCAGTGGATAGAGCACCGTTCTGTGAACTGAAAGGTCCTGGGTTCAATTCCTCTCAAGGGCACAGGCCAGGGTTGTGGGCTTGATCCCCAGTAGGGGACGTGCAAGAGGCAGCTTATCAATGATTCTCTCTTATCATTGATGCTTCTAACTATCTGTCCTTCTCCATTTCTCTCTCAAATCAATAAAAAATAAAAATATTATAAACACTCAAACAAAAATCTGTGATACAAACATTAAGGCAGAGGGAAATAATGAAGCAAGGTAGAATAAAAGGCCGACATAGAAATCCCCGTGGATAGCGTCTAAAGATCTTCACCAAGGGAGCCTAACCCACAGACAGAAAAGGACATTCTCACCATGCCCAAGGAGCCCAGTTGTTTAGAGTGTGGTCTTCATACCAAAACACTGTAGATTTGATCTGTGCTCAGGGCACAGTAAAAACTCATCAATGAATGCATAACTAAGTGGGGAAATGAATGAATATCTCAAAGTCTCTCTCTCTCTCATTCCCCTCCTCCCGCAAGTTGCTCTCTTCCTCTAAAATCAATAAAAATAAAGTACAAAGTAGTGCTGGCTGTCATTAAATAAGAACTCAATAAATGAACTACACAAGCAATGACCTTAAATTGGAATGCTAACAGTATAAGCTATCACGAGTACCCAAGGTTGACATAAACATTCAAAGCCGTCACTATCCACGTCCCAATGACACTTTTCACAAAATTAGCAAACCTCATCCTAAAATTAATGACACAGGACACCAGGGAACCAAAACAAACATGGAAGAGACAGTAAAACCTTAAAGGCATCATGCTTCCTGATTTAAAAAAATATTTTAAAACTGGTGTGATCCAAAAGTACCATCTACACATTAAGACACAGGTAAATAGAGGGGCACGGTAGGCCAGTGTGGATCTGGGTTAGAGTATCATTCTGTGCACTTAAGGGTGGCGGGTTCAATTCCCCTTCAAGGGCACATACCTCGGTTACAAATTCCCACCCCACTTGCGTTGAAGTAGGGACAGAAGGGGGCCAGCTGACATGTCTCTCTCACATCGATGTTTCCCTCTCTGTCCTCTGTCCTTACTCCCACCCTTCCACTCTCTGTGAAAAGCCAATGGAAAAAATGTCCTCATGTGAGGATTAACAACTACAAAAAAGAAGCACTGTAGGATAAGAGCCTACTTACAGCTTCTCACGCATGAGGTAAAATAATCTTCCACAAGGGTACCTACACCACGAAAGGATATTCTCACATATGTGAATAGTGTTGAGATACTCAGATGTCTACGTGTAAAAGAATGAGTGAAGCCGAGGCCGGTTTGGCTCAGTGGATGGAGCGTCGGCCTGCGAAATGAGGGGTCCCGGGTTCGATTCCGGTCAGGGGCATATGCCTGGGTTGCGGGCGCGTTCCCGGTGGGGGGTGTGCAGGAGGCAGCTGATCGATGTTCCTCTCTCATCGATGTTTCTGGCTCTCTGTCCCTCTCCCTTCCTCTCTGTGGAAGATCAGTGAAATATATTTAAAAAAGAAAAAATGAGTGAAGTTGGGCTGTTATTAAACACCACATACAAATATTAAACCAAAATGGATAAAAGATTGAAACATAAAGCTAATAATAACTCAATCTATTAAATGACGAATTACAGAAAAGATTTTGTTTTTCTTTTAAATACATTTTTATTGCTTTCAGAGAGGAAGGGAGAGGGAGAGATAGACAGAAACATTAAGAGAGATTCATTGATTGGCTGTCTCCTGCATGGCCCCTACTGGTGGTCGAGCCTGCAACTTGGCCTTGTGCTCTTGACTGGAATCGAACCCTGGACCCTTTTGTCCACAGGTTGACACTCTACCCACTGAGCCAATCTGGCTAGGCCCGTGGTTGGCAAACTGCGGCTCTCGAGCCACATGCGGCTCTTTGGCCCCTTGAGTGTGGCTCTTCCTAAGCCTTAGGAGTACCCTAATTAAGTTAATAAAAATGTACCTACCTATGTAGTTTAAGTTTAAAAAATTTTGGCTCTCAAAAGAAATTTCAATCATTGTACTGTTGATACTTAGCTCTGTTGACTAATGAGTTTGCCGACCACTGGGCCCTAGGCCATATAGAAAAGTTTCTATGACATTTGATTTTTTATTATAGTACTAAGAGGAAAGGTAAAGAAAACAAAATAGTCAAAAGGCATTACACCCCATATAAATATAACTTCCAATAAAGCAAATCGTCAGTGCGTTCAAAATACAAGCTGTGGCATGGGAAAATATTTCTACGAAGCATACCATCTGATAAGTAGTTAATATCCAGAATATATAACGACCTTTTAAAAATCAACATGAAAAAAGAAGTAACAAAACTTTTAAAATGTCCAAATCTAACCGTAGCCAGTTTGCCTCAGTGGATAGAGCGTCGGCATGCGAACTGAAGGGTCCCAGGTTTGATTACACTCAAGGGCACATGCACAGGTTGCGGGCTTGATCCCCAGTAGGGGGCATGCAGGAGGCAGCCAATCAATTATTCTCTCTCAACATTGATGTTTCTATCTCTCTTTTTTTTTTTTTTAATTTTTTACAGAGAGGAAGGGAGAGGGATAGAGAGTTAGAAACATTCATGAGAGAGAAACATCGGTCAGCTGCCTCCTGCACACTACCCACTGGGATGTGCCCGCAACTAAGGTACATGCCCTTGACTGGAATTGAACCCGGGACCCTTGAGTCCGCAGGCCGACGCTCTATCCATTGAGCCAAACCGGTCAGGGCGATGTTTCTATCTCTTTCTCCTTCTCCCTTCCTCTCTGAAATCAATCAAAAATGTATTTTTTTAAAAAATGTCAAAAGCTATATGGTTAACTAATCTATAAGATAGAAGGCAAGAATACACAATAGGTAAAGACAGATTCTTCACCAAGTAGTGCTAGAAAAACGGAACAGATACATGCAAAAACAATAAAACTAGACCCCATTCATAGGCCATGAACCAAAATGAACTCAGCATGGATGAACAACTAATATAGAAGACCTGAAACCATGCAAACACTGGAAAAAAACAGTCAATGAACTTTACCATCACTCTTAAAAATTCTGGTTTGCATATATCTTCTAGACATAACAAAGAAGCTAAAAATAAAGAAATGAGACTACTAAAGAATAAGTTTGGCATACCAAAAGAAACCACAAAATAACAATCACCACAAAAACCCAGCAATGTTACATCCTCAAAAGCTAAAGATCCAAAATATACAAGGAACTCACACAACTTAACACCAAAAGGACAAACAACATGATTGAAAAATGGGTAGGGAACTTGAATAGACATTTCCCAAACAGGACATAAAGATGCACAATAAACATACTGGTATTAAATGATGTTCAACTCATTCATCATCAGAGAAATGCAAATGGACACCACCACGAAATACTACCAAACACCTAACAAGATGCCAGTTATCCATAAATCAAAAAACGACAAGCATCACCAATGAAGTGGAGAAATGAGAACATTCGTGCACTGTCAGCAAGATTATAAACACACTAGAGGCCCACTGCACGAATTCTTGCACAGGAGGGGTCTCTCGGACTGGCTGGCGATTGGGGCCGATCAGTCAGTGGAAAGGCCCACAGTAGATTGGCCAGCCAAGGCCAGTTGGCTGTGGAAGTGCACTGACCACCAGGCAGGCCAGGGGGAGGGACCACGGGAGGTTGGCCAGCAGCGGGAGGTTGGCTGTGGAAGTGCACTGACTACCAGGGGTCAGCTCCTGCTTTGAGCATCTGCCCCCTGGGGGTCAGTGCATCATCATAGCGACTGTTCGTTGGGTCATGCGGTCAGGGTGTAACAGTCACTTAGGCTTTTAGATATATATAGATACATGCAGCCACTCACAAAACACGATGGAGAATTTTCCAATATTCATAAACAAGTACCAGTTAACACAGTAATTCCATTTCTGGCAATTTATACAGAGAACATGAATTCAAAAAGATATACCCACCCATATATCCATTGCAGCACTATTTGCAATAGTGAACATAACAGACTGGAAAAAAAACGACTATTTTTATAATGATGCTCTATCATTTGAAATAAAAGATTTCATTTGATTTGACATGTAAGGTGATAAAACTTATAACTCAGCTCCTTACTATTAAATCAAAGAGTTAAGCCTTTTATCTACACAAAAGCCTACAAGGAGCTATTTATTCATAATTCATAAAAACTAGAAGCAATGCAGAGGTCCATCAACAAGTGAATGGATAAATATACTAAAGGACACACAATGCAGTCTTATTCACTACTGTAAAGAAATAATACATCAAGCCATGGAAAGACATGATAGAAGCCTAGGTACATAGAATTGAGTGAAAGAATCCAATCTGCCTGCACAGGTAGCCCAGTTGCTTAGAGGATTGTACCGATATACCAAAACTATAGGTTTGATCTCTGGTCAGGGCACATACAAAAAAATCAATTAATGCCCAGCTGAAGTTTCTCTCTCCCTCTAACTCTCCCTTCCTCCCTGAAATAAACAAAATCTTAAAAATTAAAAAATAAAGGAAAATGGAGTGTGAATTTTAATAGAGGCTTTCCCATTTACAATCCAGGTTGTCCTCTGGCCAGAAGACATGGCAGAATATTAGAATATTCTAGAAAATTATTATCCAGAATATCATTTTCTGATAGTACCTTAATTACTCTAGAC
This sequence comes from Myotis lucifugus, assembly GCF_000147115.1. NCBI lineage: Eukaryota > Metazoa > Chordata > Mammalia > Chiroptera > Vespertilionidae > Myotis > Myotis lucifugus. Next base: position 894,009 of record NW_005871413.1, read on the forward strand.
AACACATAATGTGTGCAAATACTGAATTCCAAATTCACAGACATCACAAAGCCTTTTACTACACCAAAGAATCCCCAATTTGTTCCTTGTTAAAAAAAAAAAACACAAATATTTTTATTGTTTTCAGAGAGGAAGAGAGAGGGAGAGATAGAGCCATCACTGATAAGAGAGAATCATTGACCCCTGACTGGTTTGGCTCAGTGGATAGAGCATCGGTCTGTGGACTGAAGGATCCCAGGTTCCATTCCGGTCAAGGGCATGTACCTGGGTTGTGGGCACATCCCCAGTAGTGGGTGTGCAGGAGGCAGCTGATTGATGTTTCTCATCGATGTTTCTAACTCTCTATCCCTCTCCCTTCCTCTCTGGAAAAATCAATAAAATATATTAAAAAAGAAAATCATTGATATGTTGCCTCCTGCGCCCCCTACTGTGGAGTGAGCCGGCAACCCTGGCATTAGCCCTTGACCAGAATCAAACCTGGACTTTTCAGTCTGCAGGCCACTGAGCCTATCCACTGAGCCAAATCAGCTAGGGTGCAATTTGTTCCTTGAGAGCAAGAATTTACCATAGAAAGCGGAAGCCCTTAGAGATGATAAAATTAAAGAAACAAAACCCTAGGGGTAGAGTAGGAAGTCAGGAAGGAAGTCATCCTCACCCAGGGAGGCCAAGTTGCTGTAGTTCTCCAACATCACATCCAGGTACAATTTCCGCTGAGCTGGGTCCAGGCATTCCCACTCCTCCTGAGAGAAATCTATGGCCACATCCCTGAAGGTCAATGGTCCCTGAAAAAAAAAGACACATTTACCAAGAGGTCACCAGAAGAGTTCACAATGTTAGACAACAAAAAAACAGTGTCAGAAGAGGTTTAGACCTAGGGGGTATTCTGAATTATCCAGTAAGATCACTATGCCCCAATAACATTCTCTGATGTGTTTTCTAACACTGACACATGAGGATGACACGTCCCCACAAATCCACAGTATAGATTTTAGTTTGATCTGTCACAGAAGGTGTGTTTATAGTAGTTAAAAGTCACTAATTAAAGGTAAGAAATGCTTCCTGACCTGGGGAAGCTGCATGAAATGAATGCAGAGAAGGCTCTGGGACAAAGGAGAGAATTATAGCCCGGCCAGTGTGGCTGAGAGGTAGAGTGCTGACCTATGAACCAGGAGGGCAGGGTTGGATTCCTAGTCAGGACATACTGCAGGTTTCAGACTGGATCCCCAGTGGGGGGTGTGCAGGAGGTCACTGATCAATGATTCTCTCTCCTGATTGAGTTTCTACCTCTCTTTCCCTCTCCTTTCGATTCTAAATTCAATAAAAAAATATTTTTCAACAGAGAGGGGTAAAAAAGTGAGAGAGAGAGAACAATAACTGCTGACACTGACTATGATAAAAAAAAAAAAGTGATGAGGCCTAGCCAGTTTGTTTCAGTGGATAGAGCTTCGGCCTGCAGACTGAAGGGTCCCAGGTTCGATTCCGGTCATGGGCACATGACTGGTTTGCGGGCTCAATCCTCAGTGGGGGGCACACAGTAGGCAGCCAATTAATGATTCTCTCTCATCATTGATCTTTCTCCCTCTATGTCTTCCTTCTGCTCTAAAATAAATTTAAAAAATATATATATATTTTTAAATATATTTTATTGATTTTTTTACAGAGAAGAAGGGAGAGGGATACAGAGCCAGAAACATTGATTAGAGAGATCGATCAGCTGCCTCATGCACGCCCCGCAGTGGGGATGTGCCCGCAACCAAGGCACATGCCCCTGACCAGAATCGAAGCTGGGACCCCTGAGTCCGCATGCCGATGCTCTATCCACTGAGCCAAACCGGTTCGGCAATAAAAACATATTTTTAAAAAATAATGACATAAGGAAAAACAACCTGCAAGGACAAGAACAATACCCTTTGAGTATTTCTCTACTTCTCACCAGAAGTAGACAAATAAATCACCAGATGTTAGAGGAAAAGGCAACATAGCCTGTGACCAGGACACATCTTTTACCTGAGAAGCAGCCATTTGGTCCTGGTCCTGGTCCTGGTCCTGATCAGGGTCTGGGATGTTTTCTCAGCTGACGATATGCTGAGGATCACAGGATACGCCTTCAAAGAAGTCAACACAGGCTCTTAATCAGCTCACCACACGCTCACAGTCAGAAGAACCCGGAAATGAGGAAAAGGCCACCCCTCCTGGCCTTGGTAACAGGAGAGAGTGAGGAGGAATGAGCTCCTACATGGAGACCACACTGTGAGGGGTTTTATTCTGTCTTCATGTGTCTCTCCTTCAAAAGACTTCCACAAACTCCTACAGAAATGAGAATGTGAGCTGCTATCCAGAACCCCCCAAACAAACAGAGCACCCCCTTACCTCCCCTGAACAAGCCTGCTCCCCACTCTCACAAAGGCATCCTGTACCCCTCCTGTTAATCCCTGTCTTCACCTTCCAATCACCTGGAGGCCTTCAGTAACCAATGATGCCCCACCCAGAGCAGCTGTCCACCTCCATGGGGCAAAGTGCCCTGAGGGCATTTCTTTTTTCTTTTTTAAAAATATTTTATTGATTTTTTTACAGAGAAGGGAGAGGGATAGAGAGTTAGAAACATCGATGAGAGAGACATTGATCAGCCGCCTCCTGCACGCCCCCTACTGGGGATGTGCCCGCAGCCAAGGTACATGCTTTACCGGAATCAAACCTGGGACCCTTGAGTCCCCAGGCTGATGCTCTATCCACTGAGCAAACCAGTTAGGGCCTGAGGGCATTTCTTAAAGCTCTTCAGGGGATCTGAGAAGACCCAGAGGATTTATCTCAGGATGGTTTTAAATAATAAATTAAGTGTCAAGACATAGAAAAAGTAAATCCATGGAAGAAACACACACACACCAGGCACAAAACACCACAGCAACAAACCTAAGGCTTCTAATATTCCTTGAAAAAAGCATCAGATAGTGACAGAAACAGGTCACCTCCTCGTGGCCATCCCGGGAAATGGGGACCCATGACCAACAGACAAGTCTCTACACTCTGAGTGAAGAAAGGTTGCAAATGGAAACAAATTATTATAAATTCCCAAGCCTTACAAACTGGAGATTTGTCACTCTCATTCAATCTGTATAACTAAAACAATTCAGCTGTTAAATTAAATATATAAAGCCATGGGTAGGCGGCAAGACTCGGTGGTTGAGATCGGATCTCTGAACCAGAGATCATGGTAAGATTTCTAGTCAGGGCATGTGGCCAGGTTGCAGGTTTGATCCCCAGTGAAGGACCCGCAGGAGGCGGCTGATCAATCATTGTCTCCAGCCATAGATGTTTCTATCTCTCTCTCCCTCTCGTTGTCTCACAGAGATCAATAG
>NW_005871413.1:898750-925069 GCF_000147115.1 Myotis lucifugus
ACCTTTAACACAAAACAACCTCTCAGGGGGGAACCCCCCTTTCCCCTCCACGGGCCGCTTCCGCGTCTTCCAAGGATCTTGAGCATGCTCTCCCTGCCGGGTGGGCCGGGGCCAGAGCCTGAGCTGAGCGCCTCCGCGATGGGGGCGGGGCCGAGCCCGGCGGCCAGGCCTGTGCAGGGACAGAGGGAGGGGAGGGGCGGGGCGGGAGGGAGGGGGCCGCCCCGGGTCCCCGCACCTCCTCCCACAGTGACAGCCCTTCCTGGGGGAGTTTCCCACGTCATTGTCAGGGTTTTGGCTGGTGACGCGGCTGCGAAAGGATTCACAAGGGAGAGAAGAGACAGGAGCAGAGGGAGGGCGTTTATTTTACTTCTTTAAAGGGAGGAAAGGGCCAGGTGCCCTCTGATGGCACAAGGCACCCCAGGTAGAGGGGCTGTTCCTTTATTAGGGTGCTAGCGAGTAAATGGCAGCTCTGGCAAAAGCATAAAGAGGGGAGGAGCCTGGAATTCACACAGAAGTTTCCCAGCACCCAGAGGCTGTGCTTAGAGCTATGGCTGGTCTGCCCTTCAGCTGCAGGTGTCCCAGGGAGGGGTCTTTCCCAGGATCTTCACAAGCCGGGAGCACATTCTTACAGTGAAGTTACAGAGAATTCAAAAGGCGGGCAGATTGGGGTTGAAACCAGAAACTTTCTGCCTCTGATTTGCCAGGATCTTTAAAACCTCTGTGAGGAGGGGGAGGGGAAGGGCAGCCGGCTCTCTCAGCCCCTCCTCGTCTCCCCAACTGAAGGGAGAGGTGGCAGCTTTGCTAGGGGTAGACTTAGTCAGGAAGGACATCCGGTCTAATTAGCATGTTTTATTAGTATAGATAAGGAGAAAAACATTAGGATAGAAAACAAGTTAGACCTATTGTTTCCTTTTTGTGATTGTAAATCCTCACCTGGGCAGATTTTTTCCATTAACTTTTGGCAGGAAGTTAGAGGTAAGAAACGGGTAGAGGGAGGGAGAGAGAAAAAGAGAGAGACATCAATGTAAAAGAGAGACAGAAACACATGGATTGGCTGCCTACCGTAGGACCAGGAATCAAACCCTACACCACTGATCCACACTAACCTATGGGAACTAATTTTCTTACTATTATATCTCTTTAAAATTTTTTCTGTATCATTAGTGGAAAACTGTGACTATCATAATGTCCCTGTAGATATAACAAGAAAAATATATCAACAATGGAGAAATCTGTCCATATTATTTAAAGTTCAAGGCCACTTGGAAAAGGGTTTGCTAGTGACATGACTACACCGCATTACCAATGCCAATACTGTTACCTTGAAGGCTGAACACATGAACACATCCACACTCACTCAGCTTTAGGTCCGGCCAGCATGACTTAGTGATTAAGCGTTGACCTCACAGTTCCATTCCCCGACAGGGCACATGCCCAGGTTGCGGGCTCAATCCCAAGTGTGGGGCATGCAGGACGAAGCTAATCAATAAATCCCTCTCCTTATTGATGTTTTGATCTCTTGGTCCCTCTCCCTTTCTCTCTTAAATCAATAAAAATATACTTTAAAGTGGTAAATCTACACCATGGAATACTATGCTGCTGTAAAAAAAAGGAATTCTTACCATTTGCAACAGCATGGATGGAACTGGAGAGCATTATGCTAAGTGAAATAAGCCAGTCAATGAAAGAAAAATAGCACATGATTGAAAGGACAAAACAGGACTGATAGCTGTGTCCTTAACCCCTCTTCCAAGAAAAAGCCGGAGAATGTATCAGTTACTCAGCATGCCCTTATCTCAGCCAATGGGAAAAGCGGGGGAAACTAGCCCAAGGCCAAGAGTATACTAGCCACCCCCCCCACCCCCTCTTTGTGTAACCAGACACTAGCTGCACCCTGCCCTTGCGTCACTAGCCCCCCCCCCCAGAAACAACCGGAATCGGCCAAATCAGGGGTCAGAGGGTGCCCCCACCCCCCCCACACCAAGGCCTATAAATTCTTTGTTCCCTTGGAACTCGGGGCTCTCTCTTGCATCCAGTAATGGAGGGGGGGGGGGGGGGACCAAGTCCCGGGCTTGAATAAAAGACTCTATGCTTCTGCATCGGACTCGGCTCCCTAGTGGTCTGTCTTGGGGGATCTTGAAATCTGGGCATAACAATGATCTCACTCATTTATGGATAATAAAGACCATTATAAACTGATGAACAAAAATAGATACAGAGGCAGAGAGCATTGAACAGACTATCAAACTACAGCGGAAAGGCCGGGGAGGGTGGGGGGGGGGGAGGGTAAGAGATCAACCGAAGGATTGTATGCATGCATATAAGCATAACCAATGGACACAAGGCACTGGGGGATAGGGGAGGACGGGGAATGTCAAGGGGGATAAAAAAAAAGGAGACATATGTAATACTCTTTGTAATACTTTAAGCAATATATATATATATATATATATATATATATATATATATATATAAAATTTTTTTTAAAGAAAATAGTAAGTTCACCCATACTCTAACATATGAAAACCAACACCATAAGTGCAACCATTTGTCAAAATGCACATTACAAACACTTAAGATATATTACTAATCTTCTGAAGCTGGAGGCTAAAGCAAACAGCACTTAACATAAAAGTGCAAAAGAGACATTGGAAGGCCAATGGACTTCAGCAGGGCTGAATATCAGCACAAGTTTGCCCAGCTGTGATTGCAATGGGTCCAGGCAGTTTCCTGACCTGATAATCTTTACACTGTATACCTGATTTTACCTTTGATCTGCCTGTATGCATTGCTAAAGGGCAAATGTGTATTCAAAGTGAATTAAAAGCAGGCAGGACCCAGTCTCTGTGTTCTTCTTCATGAAAGCGATTCCACCTGGCCCTCCAAATGTCTTCTAAATTCATGTTATTTTTTTTTAGAGTTGAATAATGGGATACAAACTGTCAATTTTATTACAGAGCAGACTTTAAATTACAGACTTTACAGAGGTGTTTATAATTACATGGGCAGCAAGTATCATAATTTCCTTCTTTATATTGAAGGCCAATAACTGTCTTAAGTCAAGGAGCAAGTAGTAATTTTATCAAATAAAACAAGAAATCAGTATTTTTATGAAGGAATCTGATTCAGAGACAGATTTTCATTTCCCCTTCCTTCCTTTAATAACGGAACACCTGATTTTTGGCTGGACACATTACCTCCTAGGCCAGTGGTCGGCAAACTCATTAGTCAACAAAGCCAAATATCAATAGTACAACGATTGAAATTTCTTTTTTTTTTTGCCTGGGCCTGGCCACCCGCCCTCCTGACCCAGACAGACCAGACCGGGTGCTCCCCCAGGGCAGGGCCAAGCTGGGGACCAGTACATGAAATTTCTTTTGAGAGCCAAATTTTTTAAACTTAAACTATATAGGTAGGTACATTGTTATTAACTTAATTAGGGTACTCCTAAGGCTTAGGAAGAGCCACACTCAAGGGGCCAAAGAGCCGCATGTGGCTCGCGAGCCGCAGTTTGCCCACCACAGTCCTAGGCAAAGACTACATTTCCCGGCTTCCATTACAGCCAGGTATGACAAAGTTCTGGCAAATGGGATGTCAGTGAAAATGTTATGTGCCTCTTCTGGGTCAGGCCTATAAAAAGAATGCGTGTGTTGCCCTGTTGAAGCACATTTCCACCGGATGATGGTTGTGGATAAATTCATATTTTTTGTATAGTGTATTTATTGTGTTGTCGACCCTCCTACAAGCCATCCTGAATTCGCCGGGAAGGTCGTGGCATTCTGATATAATAATGTAATAACTGTGCTTCATTTGGTCTTTTGAATGGAGGCTAACCATTTAGAAAACATGGACATACAATAATTTTATGCAGGTAGGGATGAGTGGTCTATATACCTCCTCAGATATGCCTCATATCTTCTTTATTTCACCACATCAACCAATGTGCATCACTTCTACCTATGGTTACTATGAAGAAACATCAGGAGCCGAACCGGTTTGGCTAAGTGGATAGAGCATCGGCCTGCGGACTGAAGGGTCCCGGGTTCAATTCCGGTCAAGGGCATGTACCTTGGTTGCGGGCACATCCCCAGTGGGGGGCGTGCAGGAGGCAGCTGATCGATCTCTCTCATTAATGTTTCTGGCTCTCTATCCCTCTCCCTTCTTCTCTGTAAAAAATCAATAAAATATTAAAAAAAAAAGAAACATCAGGATTTTAATGAACTGCCACCATATTTTCCTGAAAGAGTAATTAGCAAATTTAGTCGAAATTTATAATGCCCTTCGTGATCACATAAAACAAAATTCTAAGTCAACCACAATCTCCATTTAGATGGTCTTCAAGCAGTGTGCCTTACAATACATGCAATATGCCATGGAAAAGTATACGTCAGTGAAACCCATGTAATATACAATAACTCACAGGTCTTTATGGCAGTAACAACTGCATGATTTCATACATACACCAGGAATAAAACATGGTAGCATCAGTGATATGTGAGCAGAATCACATTAATATTTCCTTTTCAATATGTTGCAAATAATGTCAATAAAAAATAGACAACACTGTAAGTATACTTATGGAAACACTGCTTCTTTTAATATATTTATGAATACTAAAAATTACTTATGTTTGGGGGAGAAACCAAGATGGTGGCATAGGTAAACACCGGAAATTGCTGCCTCACACAACCACTTCAAAAATACAACTAAAAGACAAAATGGACATCATCCAGGAAGGCTGGCTGAGTGGAAATTCTACAACTAGAAGGAAAGAGAAAACCACACTGAGGCTAAGGAGGTGCGGAAGTAAAGTGCAGAGGTACGGAGGCGCGGGCAAAAGGGCTGGCAACGGAGGACGCCAGTGTCTTTTTCAATCGGGAGGGAGTCTCAAGCTCCCCACGGCTCTGAACTCCAGTTCCCAGCGAGTCCCTGGGGACCCAGACTCATATGGCAGCGGGCAGAACTCGATGGCGGCTTTCTCTCAGAGGTGCTTGCAACGATTACCGCGGGACACTGAGACCTGGGGCTTCTCGGAGCAGGGCTGAGGACCAGCCATAGCTGTTTGCTCCACCCAACTGATTCCCTGAGACCCTGCCCCACCCAAGCTGAAAGCAGAGGCTTTTGCATATGAATGGGCTGGCCCTTTGAGATCTAAAATTACCTAACAAACGGCAGCTGGGTCAGAGAGACCCAGAACATCCAAAAGAAGGCACAAGGCCCCACAGCAGCTTGCATTGCTTCACAGCTGGGCCTCATCTGGGCACATCCAAATCCCAAACAAAGAAGAGGAATCTGCAAATCTCTCCATGGCTCCTGCTGGGTAGCCTCAGGCAGAGGCTAAATTAGCAACTCCTAAGAGATCCAAGAGCCGGTGTACCCAGTGGTCAGATTGGGACCATCCAGATTACAACTCCTCAGATCCATAAGGGACACACTCAAGGGGCAGAATCAGTGAGCACCAAAGCCCCATTGAAGCAAGTCTTGCCCCATAAGGGTGTCTTCAGCAGAGAAGTTCTTCCACTGCAGACACAGCTGATTCTCACAGCCAATTGGCCTGGAGGTCAATTCCTCCCAGTGATACCAACAACAATCAAGGCTAAACTACAAGACACAAAGTCCACAAAGGGGTGCACCAAGAGTGTCCTCCTCAGGTAATTGGGGAGGCTGAACCACTGGACCCTATAGGACACTTAGCACAAAAAGCCACTCTATCAACACAGGGAAGCATAAAAAATGTGGAGATAAAGAAACAGATCACAAGTAACAGAAATGGAGGAAAGCAAACTACTGAATATGTTGTTCAAAACCACGATTATAAGGTTTTTCAAGAATTTTCTAGAACTCGCCCATAAATTTAGTAAGACCCTCGAGGATATGAAAAAGGACCAACTAGAAATTAAGCATACACTGACTGAAATAAAGAATAATATACAGAGATGCAACAGCAGACAAGAGAATCCCAAGAATCAAGTCAAAGATTTGAAATACGAAGAAGCAAAAAATACCCAACCGGAAAAGCAAAAAGAAAAAGAATCCAAAAATATGAAGATAGTGTAAGGAGCCTCTGGGACAACTTCAAGCGTACCAACATCAGAATTATAGGGGTGCCAGAAGAAAGAGAGAGCAAGATATTGAAAACCTATTTGAAGAAATAATGACAGAAAACTTCCCTTACCTGGTGAAAGAAATAGACTTACAAGTGCAGGAAGCACAGAGAACCCCAAACAAAAGGAATCCAAAGAGGACCACACCATAATTAAAGACACATCATAATTAAAATGCCAAGGGCAAAAGACAAAGAGAGAATCTTAAAAGCAGCAAGAGAAACACAGTTATCTACAAGGGAGTACCCATATGACCAAATCTACCCCCTGATTTCAGCTGATTTCTCAATAGAAACTATGCAGGCCAGAAGGGAGTGGCAAGAAATATTCAAAGTGATGAATACCAAGAACCTACAACCAAGATGACTTTACCCAGCAAAGCTATCATTCAGAATTGAAGGTCAGATAAAGAGCTTCACAGATAAGAAAAAGCTAAAGGAGTTCATCACCACCAAACCAGGAATATATGAAATGCTGAAAGGTATTCTCTAAGAAGAGGAAGAAGAAGAAAAAGGTAAAGATATAAATTATGAACAACAATTACATATCTATCAACAAGTGAATCTAAAAATCAAGTGAATAAAAAATCTGAAGAACAGAGTAAACTGGTGAATATAATAGAATCAGGGGCATAGAAAGGGAGTGGACTGACTATTCTCCGGGGGAGGGGGGGGGGAAGGGGTGTGGGGGGTGTGGGAAGAGATTGGACAAAAATAATACACCTAAGGATGAGGACAGTGGAGGGGGGTAAGGGCAGAGGGTGGAGTGGGTACTGGGTGGAGGGGAGCTATGGGGGGAAAAAAGAGGAACAACTGTAATAATCTGAACAATAAAGACTTATTTTAAAAAAATTACTTATGTTCATTTAAACATTAGATTATTGTTTAGAAGTATTCTGGTTTAGAGTAATACCTGAAAAGTATTGACTATTCATCTAGTGTGAATTCTGTGATACTTTAAAATTCAATTTCAAATACACACTTGGAAAATATTTTAGGCTCTTGAGAAGCATATTTTTTAAACAAAAGTCTTTCCTCCTATATCATGAAGGAAGAATTAAGTCCAAATTGCAATCCCTGATATTGACTGAGACTGCAGGTCCAACTATAGGATTTCCCAATTCTTTGGCTTTAGGGTTTCCCTCTGCTAGAAATTTCAATGTGAGGAATAAATTATGAATGTGGAATAAAGTCTTCTGGACACTGTTTACATTTTAATTGTTTCTCTCGAGTATGAGTTCTGATCTCAAATATGGTTCACGTACCAAGTGAAACTTTGCCACATTCTTTTGTTTTAAAAATATATTTTATTGATTCTTTTACAGAGAGGAAGGGAGAGGGATAGAAAGTTAGAAACATCAATGAGAAAGAAACATCGATGAGCTGCCTCCTGCACATTCCCCACTGGGGATGTCCCACAAGCAGGGTACATACCCTTGACCAGAACCGAACCCAAGACCCTTCAGTCTGTAGGGCAACACTGTATCCACTGAGCCAAACCCCTTAAAGCGCCACATTCTTTATATTTGCTGGGCTTCACACCAGCAATAATTATCAGATGTTGAATAACATATAAATGAGAATATATACTTTGGTACCTTTGTTACAATTTATAAAACATAATTTGGTCATGCTCAATGAAATTGGAACATTGGTTCAGTCTTTGGGCAAATTCTTTATATTTTTACTGTTTCTATTTAGAATGATTCCTCCCAATTACTAGTAAGTTTGAGTACAGGTTAAAAGCTTTGCCACATTCTGTTTTGGTAACGTTTCACTCCATTACTTTTTGTTGAGTGAGACACCAGTCCTGATTAAAGGCTTGCAAACTCATTATACTTATAGGTCTTCTCTCCTTACGAATTGTATCGTGTTGAGAAAGACACCAATGGTCATTTAAAAATGTGCCTAATTCTTCACATTTGTAAGGCTTCTCTTCACAATGAATTATCTGATGTTCAACAAGATCACACTGACAAGGAAAGGATTTGTCACACTCCTTACATCTGTAAGGTTTCTCTCCACTATAAAGTCTCTCATGTACAGTAAATCACGAATATCTTTAAAGGCTTGTCCACATTTTTCAAATTCATAAGGCTTCATCCCAGTATGACTTATATGGCGCTAAGTTCTCATTGCTGGTAAAGTACTAATGGCAATCCTTGTAACTGTAAGGCTTGTCTCAAGTATATACACTTTGCTGTACAATAGGGCAAGAACACTGGTTAAAGGCTTTGCCACATTCTCTACATTTCAAAAGGCTTCTCTATATTATGAACTCTCTGATGATAAGTAAGAGCTGAGGACCTACTATAAGCTTTGCCACATTCTCTACATTTATAGGGTTTCTCTCCAGTATGAACTCTCTGGTGATAAGTAAGATTTGTTGCCCCACTGAAGGCTTTGCCACATTCTCTACATTTATAAGGCTTCTCTCCAGTGTGAACTCTCTGATGCTTACTAAGATTTGAGAACTTACTAAAGGCTTTGCCACACTGTCTACATTCATAAGGCTTCTCTCCAGTATGAACTCTCTGATGTTCAGTAAGGGTTGAGGACCTGTTGAAGGCTTTGCCACATTCTCTACATCTATAGGGCATCTCTCCAGTATGAACTCTCTGATGATAAGTAAGGTCTGTTGCCACAATGAAGGCTTTGCCACATTCTCTACATTTATAAGGCTTCTCTCCAGTATGAAGTTTCTGATGTCGATTAAGGTTTGAGGAGGTACTGAAAGATTTGCCACATTCACTACATTGATAAGGGTTCTCTCCAGTGTGACTACTCTGATGAAGACTACACCTTGAGGGCCTCCTGAAGGCTTTGCCACATTCTCTACATTTATAAGGCTTCTCTCCAGTATGAACTCTCTGATGATAAGTAAGAGATGAGGAGCTGGTAAAGGCTTTGCCACACTCTCTACATTTATAAGGCTTCTCTCCAGTATGAACTCTCTGATGAAAAGTAAGTGTTGATGCCGCACTGAAGGCTTTGCCACATTCTCCACATTTATAGGGCTTCTCTCCAGTATGAACTCTCTGATGATAAGCAAAGCTTGATGTTGCACTGAAGGCTTTGCCACATTCTCCACATTGATAGGGCTTCTCTCCAGTGTGCACTCTCTGATGATAAGCAAAGCTTGATGCCGCACTGAAGGATTTGCCACATTCTTTACATTTATAAGGCCTCTCTCCAGTATGAACTCTCTGATGTTGAATGAGGATTGAGGATTCAGTGAAGGCTTTGCCACATTCTCGACATTTATAAGGCTTCTCTCTGGTATGAACACTCTGATGACGACGACACTTAGAGGACCTCTTGAAGGCTTTGCCACACTCTCCACATTTATATGGTTTCTCTGCAGTATGAGTTATCTGATGGCCAGAAAGGGTTGTGGAGCTCCTGAAGGCTTTGCCACATTCTCTACATTTATAAGGCTTCTCTCCGGTATGAATTCTCTTATGATAAATAAAGGCTGAGGACCGGCTGAAGGCTTTGCCACATTCTCTACATTTATAAGGCTTCTCTCCAGTATGAATTCTCTCATGTTCACGAATATTTGAAAGGAAATTAAATGTTTTGCCACATTCTTTACATTTATAATGTTTTTCTCCAGAACGGATTTTCTTAAGTTTATTTAGATTGAGTATTTGACTGAAGAGTCTCGTACATGGATTAAATTTGTAAGCTTTCTCTCTGGTATGAATATTATCTCGTTCAGTATGATTTGAAGATTGTTTCCAAGGTTTCTCACATTTTATTCCTTTGTTTGTTTTTGCCACAGTATGAATAAACTGAAGCATACTTTGATTTGACATTTGTTCAAAGACTTTTCCACCATTATAATGGTTCTCTGGAAGCTGAATTTTCTGGTTTATATTAGAATTTGACCCTTGTTTAAAATTTTTCCAATGTTCCTTGCATTGATAACTTCTGACTTCATTGCATATATTCTGGTAATCATTGAAGATGGAAAGGGCTTTAGTGACAGCTATAATTTCATTAAACATGTACTCTTTCAAATAACTATTCTGTGATAACTATTAAAACATGATGTATAAAAAAAACAACAACACTCCTTCCATGCTGCTGTGACTCAGGTGGTGAGCAACAAACCATGAACCAGGAGGTCACAGTTTGACTCCTGGTCAGCGTACATGCCTGAGCTGTGGTTCTGATCCCCAGTGGGGAGTGTGCAACATCCAACCAGGCGGTCAATGATTTCTCTCTCTCTTCTCCCTTCCTCTCTTAAATCGATAAAGACATATTTAAAAAAAGATTCCTAAATTTATATAAATTATAGACATTTGTATGAAAAACATTTCTCAATGGAAGTATAATGACACCTTAATACAAAAGTCAACAAATTAATTGAATTTAAATTTTCTATGTGTATAAATCACTATATTCTAGAAATGATTGAAAATTTAATCCGATACTACACTGTAATAATTCGTATACTTACAGCATAGTTTATTAAATTCATAGATTTTCAGTATTTTCATTCAAAGAATGTATAATATTAAAAACATTATATTCGGTCTTCACATTTAGAAGCACATTAATTTACAAATATAACTAATTTAAATTGGAAGTATTGCCAAATGTGTAATACCTTTGACCTCATTAATTGACAATGATTTTATTATGAATAACTGTATCAGGTTACTTCTGTCCATGTTAAAATAATTTTTTCTCATGTTACACTCCTCCTCAAATTCCAAGGCTTTCACTAAATGTACATTATCAAAGCCATACCTTCCATATCTTACCAGTATTATTTTAGGGAATAAATCTCCTATTTTTGGCTTTTGCAAAAAGGCCTGGTTGTCTTCGGATAAGATAGCTGAAAGATATGAAATACAGTTTCACAGTTAGGACATTCAGGGGAATGAATACACACTGAATTTACCAACAATTACTCACCAAATTACATGTCTGAGTACTCCAAAATTAAGTTAAATGTTCAAAGCAAGACCAAGACAGGCAGAATAAGGAAAAGTCACATCAAAGAGGGTTAAAAAGTTGCTTATTTTGCACCAAAACTTCAAAACACCCTAGCAAACTGTGGCAGTATTATAAGAAAACTCCCACTTCCCAGTTTCTTCTCTGAGGAGATAGAGATGATGGTACAGGATATATTCAATGATCTTGTGGTTTTGGAGCATCTTGAAGAACATGTTTTTGTTCTGCATGATACAGAGTGCTAAAATAATGGCATTACTGGTACATTGTGAATGCATTGTAATGGCTGCTAAAAAGAAAAAGTGGGTGCCTGGCCCACATGGTTCAGCGGCTGTGCATCAACCTATGAACCAGGGCGTCACAGTTCAATTCCTGGTCAGGGAACATGCCCGGGTTGTGAGCTCAATCCCCAGTGTGCGGGGTGCAGGAGTCAGCGGATCAATAATTATCTCTCTGGGGGACATATGTAATAATTTCAACAATAAAGAACTATTAAAAATAAATAATAATTCTCTCTCATCATTGATGTTTCTATTGTTCGCTCTCTCTTCCTCTCTGAAATCAATTAAAAAAGTATTTAAGAAAGAAAAAAGTGCCGGAACCAGTTTGGCTCAGTGGATAGAGCAGCCGTGGGCAAACTACGGCCCGCGGGCCGGATCCGGCCCGTTTGAAATGAATAAAACTAAAAAAAAAAAAAAAAGACCGTACCCTTTTATGTAATGATGTTTACTTTGAATTTATATTAGTTCACACAAACACTCCATCCATGCTTTTGTTCCGGCCCTCCGGTCCAGTTTAAGAACCCATGTGGCCCTCGAGTCAAAAAGTTTGCCCACCCCGGGGATAGAGCGTCGGCCTGCGGACTGAAAGGTCCAAGGTTCAATTCTGGTCAAGGGCATGTACCTGGGTTGCGGGCACATCCCCAGTGGGTGATGTGCAGGTGGCAGCTGATCGATGTTTCTCTCTCATCGATGTTTCTAACTCTCTATCTCTCTCCCTTCCTCTCTGTGAAAAATCAATAAAATATATTTTTTAAAAAAAAGAAAGAAAAAAGAAAAGGTGGGAAGTTGTTCAAACACTATAGACTGCAATACTGAAGACAGTTATCAAGAACAAAAAGATCTTTGGGGTTCTGGGAAAGAAATAGAAAATTATTTAGGTGCCTTGTTGTGTTGTATTTTGTGCCTTTAAATCAACGGAGCAGATCCAAGCAACAGCAGCCTCCTGATCACCACACCCTCTGTCTGAGGAACAGCAGCTGTACTTGAAGTCTCCCCCCACCAGCCAGAAGAGCCAACAGAGCTGTGAACAGCACCCACCAGAGAAGCTGCTGCCAAGTGAGGAGCAGCTGCTACCGCAACCACCCAAGGAGCAACCACAGCCTAAGGAGCCACTGCCACCCAGGGAGTAGCCACTGAACGACTCAACATCTAGATATGTCAGTGAGATCAAACATGGGTAGGCAAAGAAACCCCCAAAGGAAAGAAAAGGAGGACTCGCCAGAAAAGCAGCTAAGTGAGACAGAGGCATGCAACATGACAGAAAAAGAATTCAGAATAAGGGTCCTAGCGTGCATAAACCGGATGGAGGAAAAAATCAACAACATATGCAAGAAGCAAAAAGAAACAGATGAAAAAATCAATAACTTATGCAAGACCCAAGAAGAAATGAAGAGCGATATAGCTGCAATAAAAAACACCATTGAAAGCATCAACAGTAGACTAGGAGAGGCGGAGGACCGAATTAGTGAATTAGAAGACAAGAAAGCAAAACACACCCAAACTGTACTGCAATTGGAGAAAAAAATTAAAAGACAGGAGGAGAGCCTAAGGGAGTTTTGGGACAACATGAAACGAAACAACATACGAATAATAGGGGTGCCAGAACAACAGAAAGAGGAACAAGGGTTAGAAAACCTACTTGAAGAAATAATATCAGAAAACTTCCCTGAGGTGGGGAAGAAAAAAGTCACACAAGCACAGAGTCCCAAACAAGGTGAACCCGAAAAGACCCACACCAAGACACATCATAATTACCATGGCAAATGTTCAGGATAAAGAGAGAATCTTACAGGCTGCAAGAGAGAGACGGAAAGTAACATACAAGGGATCTCCCATTAGATTATCAAATGATTTCTCAACAGAAACACATCAGGCCAGAAAAGAATGGACGGAAATCTACAAAGTGATGCAAAGCAAAGGACTGAATCCAAGAATACTCTATGCAGCAATGCTATCATTCAAAATTGAAGGGGAAATAAGAAGCTTCATAGACAAAAAAAGGCTAAGGAAGTTTATCACCACCAAGCCAGCAATGCAAGAAATGCTAAAGGGACTGGTGTAAAAAGAAATAAAAAGCTCAGAAAGAAAACAGCCACACAAAAAAAGAAATGGCTACAAACAAGTACCTTTCTTTTTTTATATATATATATTTTATTGATTTTTTACAGAGAGGAAGGGAGAGAGATAGAGAGTTAGAAACATCTATGAGAGAGAAACATCGATCAGCTGCCTCCTGCACACTTCCTACTGGGGATGTGCCCGCAACCAAGGTACACGCCCTTGACCGGAATCGAACCTGGGACCTTTCAGTCTGCAGGCTGACACTCTATCTACTGAGCCAAACCGGTTACGGCAAGTACCTTTCAATAATAACTTTAAACGTAAACGGACTAAATGCTCCAACCAAAAGACATCGAGTGGCTGAATGGATAAAAAAACATGACCCATACATCTGCTGTCTACAAGAGACCCACCTCATTAGAAGGGACTCACACAGACTGAAAGTGAAGGGATGGAAAAATATCTTTCAGGCAAATGGAAAGGAAAAGAAAGCTGGGATAGCAATACTTATATCGGACAAAATAGACCTCAAAGTGAAGGCCATAACAAGAGATAAGGAAGGCCACTTCATAATACTAAAGGGATCAATACAACAAGTAGATATAACCCTGGTAAACATATATGCACCCAATGCAGGAGCACCCAAATACTCCTGGAAGATATCAAAGGAGAGATCGACAACAATACAATCATAGTAGGGGACTTTAATACACCACTGACATCACTGGATAAGTCCTCTAGACAAACAATCAGCAAAGAAACAGCAATCCTAAATGACTCACTAGATCAGATGGACTTAATAGACATCTTCAGAACACTTCACCCCAAAGCCGCAGAATATACATTCTACTCAAGTGCTCATGGGACGTATTCAAAAATAGACCACATATTGGGTCACAAGCAAAGTCTCCACAATTTCAAGAAGATTGAAATCATAAAAAGCATCTTCTCAGACCACGATGGCATAATATTAGAAATAAACTACAATAAAAACAACCCAAAATACTCAAACACTTGGAAGCTGAATAGCATGTTATTAAATATTGATTGGGTTACCAATGAGATCAAAGAAGAAATTTAAAACATCCTGGAAACTAATGACAATGAAAACACAACAATCCAAAACCTATGGGACACAATGAAAGCAGTCCTGAGAGGGAAGTTTATAGCTCTACAAGCCTATCTCAAAAAACAAGAAAAAATGGTAGTAAATCTTCTAACTCTACAACTCAAAGAATTAGAAAGAGAGCAACAAGAAAATCCCAGAGTGAGCAGAAGGAAGGAGATAATAAAGATTAGAGCAGAAATAAATGACATAGAGACCACAAAAAACACAATACAGAAAATCAATGAAACCAAGAGCTGGTTCTTTGAAAGGATAAACAAGATTGACAAACCTCTAGCCAGGCTCACCAAGAAGCAAAGAGAGAGGACCCAAATAAACAAAATCAGAAACGATAGAGGCGAAATAACAACAGACCCCACAGAAATACAAATGATGGTTAAAAAATACTATGGACAGCTCTACTCCAACAAACTAGACAACCTGCAGGAAATGGAAGAATTCCTAGAAAAATACAACATTCAAGCACTCAATCAGGAAGAATCTAAAAATCTCAATAGGCCAATAACTATGGAAGAAATTGAAGCAGTAATCAAAAAGCTTCCAGCAAACAAAAGCTCAGGACCAGACAGCTTCACAGGGGAGTTTTACCAAACATTCAAGGAAGAACTAAAACCTATCCTCCTCAGAATATTCCAAAAAATTCAAGAGGAAGGAACACTTCCAAGCTCATTCTATGAAGCCAGCATCACCCTAATACCAAAACCAGGTAAAGACAACACAATGAAAGAGAATTACAGGCCAATATCCCTCATGAACATAGATGCCAAAATCCTCAACAAAATCTTAGCAAACCGGATCCAGCAGTACATCAGAAAGATCATACACTATGACCAAGTAGGATTTATTCCAGGGATGCAAGGATGGTACAATATCCACAAATCAATAAATGTGATACATCACATAAACAAATTGAAAGAAAAAAACCACATGGTCATATCAATTGATGCAGAAAAAGCATTCGACAAAATCCAACACCCATTTTTGATAAAAACTCTCAGAAAGGTGGGAATAGAAGGATCATACCTCAACATAATAAAAGCCATATATGACAGGCCCACAGCCAACATCATACTCAATGGACAAAAACTAACACCATTTCCCCTAAGAACAGGAACAAGACAGGGATGCCCACTCTCACCACTCCTGTTCAACATAGTACTGGAAGTATTAGCCATTGCAATTAGGCAAGAAGAAGAAATAAAAGGCATCCAAATTGGAAAAGAGGAAGTAAAACTGTCCTTATTTGCAGACGACATGATATTATACATACAAAACCCTAGAGACTCCATCAAAAAGCTACTAGACTTAATACATGAATTTGGCAATGTAGCAGGATACAAAATTAACCCCAAGAAATCTGAGGCATTTCTATACACCAATAGTGAACTTTCAGAAAGAGAGATTAGAAAAACAATCCCATTTACCATCGCACCAAAAAAATTAAGATACCTAGGAATAAACTTAACTAAAGAGGTAAAAGACCTCTACTCAGAAAACTACAGGACGTTGAAAAATGAGATAGAGGAAGACATAAACAGATGGAAGAACATACAGTGTTCATGGATTGGTAGAATCAACATCATTAAAATGTCTATACTACCCAAAGCAATCTATAAATTCAACGCACTTCCCATTAAAATACCAACGGCATACTTCACAGATCTAGAACGAATTTTCCAAAAATTCATTTGGAATAAAAAAAGACCCTGAATAGCTGCAGCGATCCTGAGAAAGAAGAAAGTAGGTGGGATCTCAATACCAGATATCAAGATGTATTACAAAGCCACTGTTCTCAAAACTGCCTGGTACTGGCACAAGAACAGGCATATAGATCAATGGAATAGAACAGAGAACACAGAAATCGGCCCAAACCAATATGCTCAATTAATATTTGACAAAGGAGGAAAGAACATTCAATGGAGCCATGACAGTGTCTTCAATAAGTGGTGTTGGAAAAATTGGACAGATATATGCAAGAAAATGAAACAAGACCACCAACTTACACCATACACAAAAATAAACTCAAAATGGATAAAGGACTTAAATGTACGACGGGAAACCATAAAAATACTAGAAGAATCCAAAGGCATCTTGGTTTCTCCTAGCGGAACTTCTTTTTTAAATAAATAAATGGAAGATGGCAAGTCCCAGGACTGTCTGTATCTACACAAAAGCCTACAAGGTGCTCTTTATAACATCTTCATAATTTCAAAAAAAATGGATTCATAATTTCAAAAAAAATGGAAGCAACAAAGGTGTGTGTCAACAAGTGAATGGATAATTAAACTGAGGTATATACAACAGAAAATTATTCAGCACTATAAATAATACATCAAAACATGAAGAGATAGGATAGAAACTTAGATACATAGAATTAAGTGAAAGAATCCAATCTACCTGGTCAGGTAGCTGAATTGGTTATAGCATCACCCAAATATACCATGGATGGGGATTCTATCTTGGATCAGGGCACATACGAAAATCCATCATAAATAAATGTATACATAAGTGGGACAACAAATTGATGTTTCCCTCTCTCAAAAAATCAATGCAAAAAATAAAGAATCCAATTTGAAAAGGTGACATATTATAAGATAACTATGACATTTCAGAAAAGAAAATGAAGAACCCAGTAAACAAATCAATGGTTACCAGAGTGTAGGGAAAATAGGGAAGAACAGACAGAGTAAATAGAATCATTAGATCCTAGAAGCTAACCTGTATACTATCATTTTGGAAATGTGCCATCATAAATTTTTCCTCATCTTTACAGTGTACAAAGCTGCAGTGAACCCTAAGGTGAACTACAACTCTGAGTGATAATAATGTGCCAATGTAGCTTCCAATATATGATCAATGTACCACTGGTAAAAAACATACAGAAGGGGCAGGTGATGCAGGGAGCATGTGGGAATTGTCATTAACTCTACAGCATTTTGCTGTGCATCTAAAAGTGATCTTTATTTTGTTTTGAAAATATATTTTTATTGATTCCAGAGATGAAAGGATGGAAACATCAATGATGAAAGAGAATCATCGATCGGCTGCCTCCTGTATGCCCCACACTGAGGATCTAGCCCACAACACTGCACGTGCCCCAACCAGGAATCGAACTGTAACCTCCTCATTCATAAGGTCGACACTCAACCACTGAGCAACACGGGCCTGGCTAAAAGTGCTCCTCGATCACAGACTTTTTCTTTGAAGTATCTGATCTCAGGTTCGGGAAGCTTTCTTATCATTTTTTGCTGTTGTTGTTGTTGTAATCCTTACCAAAGGATAATTTTCCACTGATTTTTTTTTAATATATTTTTATTGATTTCAGAGAGGAAGGGAGAGGGAGAGAGAGAGATAGAAACATCAATGATGAGAGAGGATCATTGATCAGCTGCTTCCTGGAGGCCCCCTACTGGGGATCAAGCTTACAACCCCGGCATGAGCCCTTGACTGGAATCGAACCTGGGACCTTTCAGTCCCCAGGCCAACGCTCTATCCACTGAGCCAAACCAGTTAGGGCTCCACTGATTTTTTATGTTTACATATTTTTAAATATAGTTTTATTGACTTCAGAGAGGAAGGCAGAGGGAGAGAGGGATAGAAACATCAATGATTACAGTAGTCATTGACCGGCTGCCTCCTACATGCCCCACTCTGGGGATCGAGCCCACAACCTGGGCATGTACCCAGACTGGGAATCGAACCATGACCTCCTGGTTCATGGGTTGACGCTCAACCACTGAGCTATGCCAGCCAGGCTCCACTGATTTTTAAAGAAAGTGGAATGGAGGGACAGAAGGGAGAGAGTGAGAGAGAAAGAAACTGATTACTAGCCCTCCACACATGCCCCAATGGGGCAGGGATTGAACCCATGACCCTTTGGTGCGCGGGCGGATGTCCTAACCACTGAACCACATCAACCAGCATTTTCCTATCATTTTTTCATGCACATATAATAAATAAACATTTGTAACCTACATAAAAAACAACAATACAAGATGTCACTTCAGAAGAATAAGGATGACCAGGATCAAAGAAACAAAGTATAGGGGGATGGGGGTGGCCAGGGAGAGGTCAATGTTGGGAAAAGGAGACATATGGAATACTATATGTAATACTTTAAAAAATAATTTTAAAAAAACAAAGTGTATCAAGTGTTTTATAAACTGTTGAGAAAATGGACCCTATACATGGCTTAATGAAACATCAATTGGTGCCAACAGTATGAAAAACACAGTAGCATTTGTAAAAAAATTACAAACAGAATAATCCCATGATGCAGCCATCCCATTTCTAGGTATTTATAAAAAAAGAACATTTACAAGAGAAATGACAAGAGACATTTGCACATCTGTGTCCATTCTAATGTTATTCACAAAAGCCAGTGATAGGTGGAAACTACTCAAAGGTTCATGCATAGTTGAATTAATGAAGAAAGTTTACTATATACGTACAATGGGAGACGATTCTGCCATGAAACAGAAGTAGATCAATACAGAGAGAAACCTTGAGGGCATTTTTTAAGTGAAGCACACAAGTGACAAAGAGAAAGAAACCGTAGGGTTTCCCTTAGGTGAGTAATCTAATGTCCTTCACCTCAAAAAAAAAAAAAAAAAAAAAGGAGTTACGGGCCTTGCTTTTAAAACAAATTAGGAAGTAGTTTTTTAATGCATATTAAAGATGAATGTTTTGAGAGTTCAAATGCACAAGGTGAGTATACTGAATACCACTGGACTGTACAGCTACAGATGGTAAAGATGGTAGATTTTTAATCACGTTATTGTGTTTTTAAAAATCTTTATTGATTTTTATAGAGAAGAAGGGAGAGCAAGAAACATCAATGTGAAAGAGAAGCATTGATCCTCTGCCTTCTACATACACAGCAACCACGACTGAGCCCAAACCTAGGTACGTGCCCTGAACAGGAATTGAACCGGTGATCTTTCAGTGTAGGAGACGATGATATAACCAACTGAACCACACAGGCCAGCTCTAGTCACGTTTTTTACCAAAATTGAAAATAAAAAATAACATCTAAAAGAGACAGAATTATAAAACTTTTCAAAAACTACCTTCGGTGGTAACAAGTTTTTATCTCACATAAAGAGAATATAAATTCATCCATAAAAACAAATATTAAGTGCACACTTAATAAACACTTGTAACCTACATAAATATAGGGGGGAGACAGAAAGAGAAACACGTGCCACTGGGCCCTACAGAATGCCTACTTGAGCGAGGCTACAAAGTCAAGTAGCCTAATACACATAGGTTATAATACATGTAACCTATGTGCATAACTACACAGGAAAAAGCAACCATACTCCAACACCTGAGCAGAAGAAGAAACAACGTGAGTTATGAGCAAAGTAGTGGTAAGGGTTACAGACAAACATGCACATGACTTTAATGGAAAT
The DNA here is from genome assembly GCF_000147115.1 of Myotis lucifugus. Lineage (NCBI taxonomy): Eukaryota > Metazoa > Chordata > Mammalia > Chiroptera > Vespertilionidae > Myotis > Myotis lucifugus. The sequence continues at coordinate 918,701 of NW_005871413.1, forward strand.
AGACATAAGGCTGACTCATACTTGAATGTCCTCCAGGTATGTATTGAGAACTATCATTCACTTCCCTCATTTATTAACAAAAACTACAAATGCAAAGAACTAACCATGGGGTATCTATCACAACAAAGGAAACACTCAACCTGTGTGCACTGGGGCTGAGTGAGACTGAGGGATGCTGGAGTCACAGGATTTCCTTTTTTTTTTTTTAATGTTTATTATTTTTAAATATATTTTTATTGATTTCAGAGAGGAAGGGAGAGGAGGGAGAGAGAGATAGAAACATCAATGATGAGAGAGAATCATTGATCGGCTGCTTTCTGCACGCCCACACTGGGGATCGAGCCTGCAACCCGGGCATGTGCCCGTGACCGGAATTGAACTGGGAACCTTTCAGTCCACTGGTCGAACCAAACTGGCTAGGGCAGGATTTCCTCTTAAAGGGCCTGCACACGGACTTACTCTTAGACTCACTCACTCTGAGCTCTAGCACCAGGGCATCAGCTGGACAGACAGGGAGAAACTGAATTGTCTGTCTGTCGTCAGTCCAGAGCTTGAAGGGCAGGTTTCTGTCAGAGAAAAGTGCTGCTTGAGTCCATTGTTCATTTCTGAGACCTTCCCACAAAGCCAGCAAGCGCGCACCATATGGGTCTCCATCAACGTGGTTAACACTGTAGCTTTGACCTACTGACTGCTAGAGAACTTGTCCTACCTAACTTGGGGGCCCGCCCGAGCTGCTTTGCTAAGTTTAGTGGCTTTTCCATAAAAATGGCCTCTTTTTTCTCATGCTTCAGACGTTCCCCAAATCCCTCAAACAAGCAGCACTTGGCTTTCATGTGCCCCGTACGTCACTCTTACGTGGCTTGAGGCTTGGGTTTGGTGGCAACTAGTTTTGGGTGGCAGCTGGACCTCTCCTGGGCAACTCCAAGGTCACACAAGCAGCAGCCATTGCCCAGCTGGTGTAGCTCAGTGGTTGAGCATTGACCCATGAACCAAGAGGATGCTGGTCCAATTCCCAGTCAGGGCACATGCCTGGACTGCAGGCTCCAGGCACAGTCGGGGGCGTGCAGGAGGCAGCTGATCAATGATGTTTCTATCTCTCTATCCTTCTCCCTTCCTCTCTCTCTAAAATCAATAAAAACATATTTAAGAAGAAAAAAGAAATATCCATTTGCAGGTCGCTCTATAGCTCGTATCAAGTGGCCCCAGAAAGACACATGTGGTGACTGACTTTGGCCCACACCTCCTGGAAGGCCCCATAGCCAGTCCATTTGTCAGATAGCTTCATCCTCCCCCCACCCTGCCCCCGCCAGATAACAACCCAACAACCTCCAGGAGAGACACACTCACGGGGCAGACTTGGTGGTGACTCAAGCCCCACACTCAAGAGGCTTGACCTAAGCACTGCTGCTTTTCTTCTGAAGTTGCAGATGGTCCTCACAGTCAATCTGCCTAGGACAGTGATGGCGAACCTTTTGAGCTCGGCGTGCCAGCATTTTGAAAAACCCTAACTTAACTCTGGTGCCATGTCACATATAGAAATTTTTTGATATCTGCAACCATAGTAAAACAAAGACTTATATTTTTGATATTTATTTTATATATTTAAATGCCATTTAACCAAGAAAAATCAACCAAAAAAATGAGTTCACGTGTCACCTCTGACACGCATCATAGGTTCGCCATCACTGGCCTAGGGGATGATCCCTTCAGTAATATGCCAACAACAATCAAGGCTCCACGACTGCAGGACAGAAAACACAACCCACACACAGCACAGGCCTGGAGCACCTCGCTGGAGTGACTCAGGAGGGCATGCCACTGGGCCCTACAGAACGCCTACTTGAGCGAGGCCACAAAGTCAAGCAGATGGCGCAGCTCTACCTAATACACAGAGACAAACACAAAGACCCAGCCAAGTGAGAAGACAAAAAAACAGGTCCCAAATACAAGAAAAGGAGAAATCTCCAGAAGAAATGGAGGCAAGCAGACTACCAGACACAGAGTTCAAAGCAATGGTTATAATGATGTTCAAGAAACATCACGAAATCTTCAATAGAATAAAAAAGAACACGGAAACCATTAAACATATCAGTCAGAAATGAAGAATCCATTAATGAAATAAATTTAAACATTAGAGGGAATCTAGAGTAGAGTAGATGAATGCCCAATTCCGTTTGGCTCAGTGGATAGAGCATCCACCCAAGGAATGAAGAATCCTGGGTTCGATTCTGGGCAAGAGCATGTACCTCGGTTGTAGGCTTGAACCCCAGCCCTGGTCAGCTCATATGGGAGGCAACCAATCGATGTGTCTCTCTCACATCAGTGTTTCTCTTTCTGTCTCCCCAATATCCTGGCACTCTCTCTCTAAAAATCAATGGAACAATATCCTTGGGTAAGGATTAACAAAAAATAAATAAACAAATAAAGTAGAATAGATGACTAAGAGTATCAAATCAGAGATTTGGAATATAAGGAAGCATATTAACATCCAATTAGAACATCAAAAAGCGTTGGCCTGCGGACTGAAGGGTCCCAGGTTCGATTCTGGTCAAGGACATGTACCTTGCTTACGGGCACATCCCCAGTGGGGAGTATGCAGGAGGCAGCTGAATCAATGTTTCTCTCTCATCGATTTTTCTAACTCTCTACCCCTCTCCCTTCCTCTCTGTAAAGTCAATAAAATATATTAAAAAAATAAAAAAGAACCATAAGAAATTTGTAAAATGTGCAGAGAATGACTAATGTTTAAAATAAACATTTCAAATCTAAATAAATAAATAAAATAAACATTTCAGCCCTGGCCAGGTAGCACAGTTGTTTAGAGCATAGTTGCAGTATGCCAAGGTTGGCAAGGTTGTGTGTTCGATCCGCAATCAGGGCACATGAAAGAATCAACCAATAAATGCATAGAGAAATGGGATAACAAATTGATATTTATCTCTTTCTCCCTCCCTCTCTCTCCCCACCCCTCTGTCTTTACTGTTCTCTATTTCTCTTAAATCAATACAAAACAAATGAAAAATTAAACTAAATATTTCAGGTTAAGTATAACATGATTAAGAGACATACTAAAGAAAGATACTGAAAAACATAATCATTCCTTTTTCCTAAAGTAAACTTAAATGGAAGAACAAAATGTTTGCCTGAATATGAGGTGCCCAGTATTTCTGTAACTCACTTATTACCAAAGAAGAACATTCCAGCATGTTGTATCAGCACTTGACAATACAAAACCACAATCTGACAAAGATCTAATCAGAAAGTGAAAACACGTATGACACAGTCACAGGTAACTTTGGAACTGAACAAGAGAGAATCACAAGATGATGAACAAATTGGGTAACAATGGAGACTCTCCTACAGATGGGCGATGTTCTAAGGCCACAAAGGGCAGTAACTTATTGAAAAACTTTGTGAGTTAAATAGACACATTAAACTACTGTCACACAAGGAAACTGCAGAATACACAGGAAAAGGAAGATTTGAAGTGAAAGAAAATAAGATTTGATAGAGATTCTCCTATTTCTAATCCAGTTTGTCCACTGGCAAGAAGACATGGTAGAGAAGTTGGCAGCATAAGGTATAAACCTGTACATGCTGGCCCCCACAACAATATTAAAACCACAACTATAAAACAAAACAGCTATCATCAAGATCCACAGGAAAGCTGGCCGAGTGAAAGTTCTACAACTAGAAGGAAAGAAAAAAGCGCATTGAGACCGGGTAGGCGGTGCAGAGGCTCCAAGAACAGAGGTACGGAGGCGTGCGCGAGGCGGCTACACCTGGGTGGGTGGTTTTTTTCAATCGTAAGGGGATACAAGCTCTCGAATGCACTGAACTCCTTTATGGCGAGACTCTGGGGTCCCAGTTTCCTATGAGGAGAAACTGTACTGTCTTGCAGCGGGTCAGAAAGGGAGGGTGGCTTTTTCGTAGAGCTGTTTGCAGGGATCATTGTTGCTGTGGGGGTACGGGACTCGGGGACGCAGAGACGAGGAGTCGTGGAGACCCAAGGAGTCCCAGAGACTGCTGACGAAAGACATTGCTGTTTGCTCCGCCCTGGTGATTCTCTGAGACCCCGCCCTACTCAATTTACATCCCCACCCAAGCTGTGCCCAGCAACACAAAGGAATCACCTGCACTTTTGCAGCATAACCGAACAAACTGCAGCTGGGTCACAAAGCTCCAAAACTTCCAAACCCCAAACAAAGAGGAGAAATCTGCTGATATCACTGTAGCTCCTGCTAGGTGGACTCACACAGTGGTTGAGTAGGAGATCCAGGATCCAGGGTACCCTGGCCAGATACCAGATTTCAACTCCTCACATCCATAAGGGACACACTCAAGAGGCAGACTCCGTGAGCACCAAAGCCCCACTGAAGCAAGTTCTACCCCATAAGGGTGTCTCCAGCACAGCAGTTCTTTCACTGTAGACTCAGAGGGTTCTCGCAGTCAGCCAAAAATGCAGAGACAGAGAAACATGTCACAAATGAAAGAAATGGAGGAAAGAAAACTAATGGAGGACATAGAGTTCAAAACCACAGTTATAAGGCTACTCAAGAACCTTCAACGAACCTCCGAGGAACTCAGTGAGACTTCAAGGATTTTAATGAGAATGCCAAAAAAAATGGAAAAGGACCAGTGAGAAATTAAACATACACTGACTGAAATTAAAAATAATCGCCGAAACCGGTTTGGCTCAGTGGATAGAGCGTCGGCCTGCGGACTGAAAGGTCCCAGGTTCGATTCCGGTCAAGGGCATGTACCTGGGTTGCGGGCACATCCCCAGTAGGAGATGTGCAGGAGGCAGCTGATCGATGTTTCTATCTCCCTCCCTTCCTCTCTGTAAAAAATCAATAAAATATATTTAAAAAAATAAATAAATAAAAATAATATACAGAGATCCAACAGCAGACTAGAGGATCCCAAGAATCAAGTCAAAGATTTCAAATACGAAGAAGCAAAAAATACCCAACAGGAAAAGCAAAACGAAAAAAGAATCCAAAAATATGAACATAGTGTAAGGAGCCTTTGGGACAACTTAAAACGTACCAATATCTAAATTATCGGGTGCCAGAAAAAGAGAGAGAGCAAGATACTGAAAGCCTATTAGAAGAAATCATGACAGAAAACTTCCCCTACCTGATGAAAGATATAGACTTACAAGTCCAGGAAGCAAAGAGAACCCCAAATAAGAGGAATCCAAAGAGGACCACACCAAGACACATCATAATTAAAATGCCAAGGGCAAAAGACAAAGAGAGAATCTTAAAAGAAGCAAGAGAAAAACAGTTAGTTACCTACAAGGGAGTACCCTATACAACTGTCAGCTGATTTCACAACAGAAACCAGGCAGGCCAGAAGGGAGTGTCAAGAAATATTCAAAGTGATGAATAGCAAGAACCTACAACCAAGATTACTCAACCCAGCAAAGCTATCATTTAGAATTGAAGGTCAGATAAAGAGCTTTACAGACAAGAAAAAGCTAGATTATATGAAATGCTGAAGGATATTCTTTAAAAAGAGGAAGAAGAAAAAGGTAAAGTTAAAAATTATGAAAAACGAAGTGACAACAAATAAATATCTATCAACAAGTGAACCTAAAAATTAAGTCAGAATAAACTGGTGAATATAATAGAAGCAGGGGCATAGAAAGGGAGTGGACTGACAATTCTTGGGGGGGAAGGAGGTGTGGGGGGTGCAGGAAGAGACTGGACAAAAATCTTACACCTATGGATGAGGGCAGTGGCGGGGGGAAGGGGAATGGGGTGGGGTGGGAACCAGGTGGAGGGGAGTTATGGGGGGGGGGAGAGGGAACCATCTGTAATAATCTGAACAATAAAGATCTACACTAATAAAAGAGAAACATGGTAATTAGCGTACGACCGCTACCCTTCCCATTGGCTAATCAGCATATCCTTATGCAAATTAACTGTCAGCCGAGATGGCGGCCGGCAGCCAGGCAGCTGGAAGCGAACATGAGGCTTGCTTGCTCCAGGGACTGCAGACTCCAACGTTCTGCGCCTGACTTGCCGGCCTCTGAGTTGCAACTCTAAGCAACTATGTACTATGTTGCAAATAAGAAGCTGAAACCAGCTTTCAGCCAGCTGGGATCTCAGAGCTGAAGTTATACATTGTTTCGATTATAGAACAGCAAACAAACCAGATACGAAGCCTCAGAGCTAGAGCCAGAGCTAAAGCTGGCCCAGAATAAAATAAAAAAAGAGAAAAAAAAGGAGCGGTTGGGAGCTTCAGTCAGCCTGAAAGCAGCCCTCAGCCCCTCACCCAGACTGGCCAGGCACCCCAGTGGGGACCCCCACCCTGAAGGGTGTGTGACCAGCTGCAAACAGCCATCATCCCCTCATCCAGGCT
>NW_005871413.1:925169-951376 GCF_000147115.1 Myotis lucifugus
CCTGCTCTGTGTGTGACGGGTAGAGCCATAACCTCCCCATCGGCCCTGCCCTGAGTGTGACAGTGGCGGCGCCCCAACCCCTGATCCGCCTGCTCTGTGTGTGACAGGGGGCGGTGCCCTAACTCCCCTATGGGCCCTACTCTGTGCGTGACAGGGGGGAACTCCCCCAACCCCCTGATGGGCCCTGCTCTGTGCGTGACAGGGGGAAGCTCCTCAACCCCCTGATCGGCCCTGCTCTGTGCATGACAGGGGGGAGCTCCCCAACCCCCTGATTGGCCCTGCTCTGTGCGTGACAGGGGGTGGCGCCGCAACCTCCCCATCGACCCTGCCTTGAGTGTGACAGGGGGCTGTGCTCCAACCCCCGAATCGGCCCCACCCTGAGCGTGACTGAGGGTGGCATTGCAACCTCCTGATCCGCCCTGCTCTGTGCATGACAGGGGGCGGCGCCCCAACTCCCCAATCAGCCCTGCTCTGAGCCCGACCAGGGGCTGCACCTAGGGATTGGGCCTGCCCTCTGCCACCCAGGAGCAGGCCTAAGCCAGCAGGTCGTTATCTCCTGAGGGGTCCCAGACTGCAAGAGCGCATAGGCCGGGCTGAGGGACCCCCCTTCCTGCCCCCCCGAGTGCACACATTTTTGTGCACCGGGCCTCTAGTTTATTAATAAAAAAAAATAGAAGACATGGTAGAATATTTGAATATTATAGAAAATTATTCCCTAAAATACTGTTTTCTGACTGAACCTTAATTAGTCAAGACAACAAGTAAAATTTTCAAACACTGAGTTCCTCATTCACATACATAACAAAGCCATTCTTTTCTAAACCAGAAAACGCCCATTTGTTTCCTAAGAGCATGAATCAGAAAGTCTACCCTAGAAAGCAGAAGACTCCTAGAGATGTTAAAATAATAAAGGAAACAAAACCCTGAGAGTGGAAGAGGAACTCAGGAAGGAAGTCATCCTCACCCAGGGAGACCAGGTTGCTGTAGTTCTCCAACATCACATCCAGGTACAATATCCGCTGAGCTGGGTCCAGGCATTCCCACTCCTCCAGAGAGAAATCTATGGCCACATCCCTGAAGGTCAATGGTCCCTGAAAGGAAAGACAAGTTTATCAAGCGGTCACCAGAAGAGCTCATAATGTAAGCCAACATGAAAACAGTGTTAGGAGATAAAGAAAAAAATGAAGGAAAAAAAAAGAAACAAAAAAGAAAACTGTGTTAAGAGAAGAGGTTTTGACCAAGGGGAATATCCTGAATCACCCAATAAGATCACTTTGCCCAGTAACATTCTCTGGTATGTTTTCGAACACTAACAAATGAGGATGACACCTGTCCCAAAATCCATGGTACAGATCTTACTTTTCAGGAAAATAAACTTTTTTTAAAAAAATGTATTTTATTGATTTTTTACAGAGAGGAAGGGAGAGGGATAGAGAGTTAGAAAGATCGATGAGAGAGAAACATAGATCAGCTGCCTCCTGCACACTCCCCACTGGGGATGTGCCCGCAACCAAGGTACATGCCCCTGACCAGAATCGAACCTGGGACCCTTGAGTCCGCAGGCCGACGCTCTATCCACTGAGCCAAACCGGTTAGGGCGGAAAATAAACTTTAAAATTAGGGCATCGACACGGGAACATGGGTTTCTGAGGGCTGTGTTTGCATTGTTCAGGGTCCGTGGTGTGTATTTCTCAGCTGGAGATGTCATGCTCAGTTGGAAGCATAATTACTGCCTGAAGTGTAACACAGTCAACCACGACTGCACTTTTCTAAAAATACAGATTCTGATCCAGGTTCACAGATGGGGCCTGTGTTTCCACATGTGTAACAAGCTCACTTTTCACTCGTGATGCCAATGTTTCTGGTCCATTTGTCATACTTCTGAATACACAGAAAACACAGGAAAAAATTCATACATAACTTTTAAGTGAAAGTGTTTGTTAATGGAATTTATAGTTTTCATGGAATAGGACACATAGGAACCACAATCCTATTTGAAATTTTACTATGAGTATTCTTAGAACAAGATTATTCTCCCTTTGATAGAATATTTTGTGAAACATATTAATTAAAGTTACTAGTAAACCTTCAATTTTATTCCAAACTCGATCTACAATTAAAAAAGAAACAAACTCAGGTCGATACCCATAAAGAAAACTCATGAATATTCACAGCAGTTTCTGTAACTGAGAAGAAGAATAAAGACAGCTCGATCTACAATTAAATATAGCTCAAACGATGTTAACATTTTATGTAGAGACACACTTATGAGAACTTACCTACAATTTAAAATGGATAGAAAAAAGAATTGTCATGTCAATGAAGTCACGGTTATTTTGTGATTCCATAAATTTCATGAACATCCGTGTGAATGATACCCTTTGTGTATTATAAACACAATAAGGAGATGAACTCACATAATGATAGAAAATATGTTGGACCTATTGTTTCTAAGTCGCTAATGCATTTGGAAATTTTTATGTGTCATTAGTGGAGAGCTACAATCATAGAAATTTAACTGAATTGGAGATACATTAATAATATGATTCTTGTAAACTTTCTGGAAAATATAAAAAGTGATTATGTCGAGTATGTCCATGAATGAGTGTAGAATATAAAAAAAATTTACAGCAAGAAGGCCTGATTGGTTGAAGCTCCCATGTCAAAAGACAGTGATATGTAGGAAATAAAAGTAGGGCTTTTATTTTTTTAAAGTAAGTAGAAGCTAAGACGAAGAGGGGGGCTTCTGGATGGTCTGTGCACATCTCTCAATAAATTCTACGATTAGGGGAGCATCTCAGCCAAGGGAATATCAGGTGAACTGGAACAATGGATATCAAGTGACTGAGGCACAGGAAAGGACATGTCACAGGAAAAATACATAAATAAGCAAGTCATTATGTGAAAAATGGTCATAAATAAACATTAATTTTTGCAAGTGTCAATCCAGTGTACCTCTCATGTTCTGTGAAGATTTAAATAGCAAGTCTTTCTTACTAATCTAGTGAGCAAGTCTCTTCTCTTTACTCTTCTTTTCAGAACTTGCTGACCTATTCTGAGCAGTAAGATGTGCTTTTCCTTAGGCTTATTCTAGAGCTGATGCTGCAGCCACCTGAACCTAAAAGTTATATTTCCCTTCTTCACCGATACCCGAGCCTCTGGACCCATCCCGGTAGGGATGTTAGGCATGGCTGCCTTCCAAGGTTGACCTGTCAGAGAAGGATGTTTTCAGTAATTGAAAGTCATCAATTAAAGGTGGGAAATCTTCCTGACCTGGTGGAACCTGCATAACATGAATGGAGAGAAGGCTCTGGGCAAAAGGAAAAAACTATATACACTGCTGACCTTGATTATCACAAGAAAACCGGTAATTAAATAAGGAAAAGAGCATGAATAGCACCAACATCAGAAGGGGCAGGTTCTAAATCCACAGATGTCAGAGGAAAAGGAAACATAGCCTGTGACCCAGGACACATCTTTTACCTGAGAAGCAGCCATTTGGTCCTGGTCCTGGTCCTGATCAAGGTCTGGGTTGTTGTCTCAGGCGAGGATATGTTGAGGAGTCACAGGCTGTGCCTTCAAAGACGACAGCTCAGCGTGTCAATCAGCTCACAGGACACTCACAGTCAGAAGGACCCGGAAATGCAGAAAAGGCCACCCCCTCCTGTCCTGGGTCACAGGAGAGAGTGAGGAACAATGAGCTCCTACATGGAGACCACACTGTGAGTTTTCAAGTGTGTGTCTTCATGTGTCTCTCCTCCCAAAGACATCCACTAACTCCTACAGAAATGAGAGCGTGAGCTGCTGTCCTTAAGCCCCAAACCAAACAGAGCACTCCCTTACCTCCCCTGGATAAAGCCTGCTCCGCACTCTCACAAAGGCATCCTGCACCCCTCCTGCTATCCCTGTCCTCACCTTCCGATTACCCGGAGGCACCTCAGTAACCAATGATGCCCCACCCGGAGTAGCTGTCCAACTCCATGGGGGAAAGTGCCCCTGATGGCATTTCTTAAAGCTCTTCAGGGAATCTGAGAATTTATCTCAGTATGTTTTTAAAAAATAAATTAAGTGTCAAACATAGAAAAAGTAAATCCATGGAAGAAACACACACACACACACACACCACAGCGAAAAACCTAAGGCTTCTAATATTCCTTGAAAAAGCAGCAGATTGCCCTAACCGGTTTGGCTCAGTGGATAGAGCCTCGGTCTGAAGACTGAAAGGTCCCAGGTTCAATTCAGGTCAAGAGCATGAACCTTACTTTCAGGCACATCCCCAGTAGGAGGTGTGCAGGAGGCAGCTGATGGATGTTTCTCTCTCATCGATGTTTCCAACTCTCTATCTCTCTCCCTCTCTGTAAAAAATCAATAAAATATATTTAAAAAGAAAAAGGATCAGATGGTGACAGATTCAGGTCACCTCCCCGTTTCAATCCCAGGAAATGACAAGGAACCCATGAACAACAGACAAGTCTCTCCCCTCTGAGTAAATAAGGGCTGTAATTGGAAGCAAAATATTATAAAATTCCAAAGCCTTATACACTAGAGATTTATATTTCTCATTCAAATCGGTATAACTAAGACAATTCAGCTGTTAAATTAAATACATAAAGCCATGCTTAGGCAGCATGACTAACTGGTTGAGACGGGACCTATCAACCAGAAGATCATGGTTAGATTCCTGTCAGGGCATGTGGCCAGGTTGCAGGTTTGATCACGACTGTGGGGCCAGGAGGAGGCAGTTGATGAATGATTGTCTTTCCTCATTGATGTTTCTAACTCTCTCTCCCTCTCCCTGCCTCCTGGAGATGAGCAGATATATATATATCCGCAGCCGATATATCACAACTTAACCATCCACCACCCATCAGCTCACCTCTCACCCAGATCAGGGTTCCCCTCCTCCCACTACATGTATTTCTGTCTGTGGATCTGTCTCTGTCTCCTGCTCCCTTTCTCTCCACTGTGGTCCTTTCCTGTGTCCCCCTCTCCCCTGCTCTCTCTCCCCTTTTCTCTCTGTCTGTCCTTCACCTGGACCATGAAACTCCTGAAACCTCCTTCCCTTCAGGGGCTCTTTCTCCTGGTCTCTGAGGCTCCATCTCCACACACGTCTGCGTCTTCCCCTCCCCACGCCCGCGGCCCCTCTGCTGCCTGTTCCCGTCTGTCCCGCTCCCACAGCTGCTGACTCAGGGCTGCTCCCTCTGCTCCCTCATCCCTGAGCCCCCCTTCTGTGGACCCCTCGCTGCCCTTCCTCCCGCCCACGTGTCTGTCTCTCACTCCCTCTCCTGACCCCCCAGCCTGGGTCCCCGCCCCCCGGGGTCACCCCACCCACAAAGCCCCTCCCTGCGGGCAGGTCGCCTCTTCAGGGGACACCGCGTCCTCCCCCTGAGCCCCCCCATGGACACTGTGCTCCCCGGGCAGGCAGACCCCTTATTAAATGGGGGTGGGCCTAGGAGGGGGGTGCAGACCCCCAGGCCCTGAGCCATCCGGGCTCTTTGGGCGGAAAGCGCCGGGCGGGGGGAGGGGCGCAAAGAGCGGGAACCCCCTGACCCAGACTCTCAGCCCCGCGGGGAGGACCGGCGGCCCCGGAAACGGTTTTCAGCGGGAAAACCGCGCGGCAGGCGGTGGCCACAGCCACAGGCGGAGAGACCCCGGGCCTGGGCCTCCGTTTCCTCCCAAAGGAACGTGGCGCCCGCACCGCGCAGCCTCCCGGGACGCGGACTCACCGCTGAGAGAGGCTCCGGGGCGGGGACCCCAACAAGGACTTCAGCGCCGGCAGCGCCCTCAGCCTTCCCTGCGGGGAGGGGGACGGGGAGCGTCAGCTTTAAAGACAAACACCCTCCTCAGGGGGAACCGCCACCTTCCCCTCCACGGCCGCTTCCGCGTCTGCAAGGAACTGCGCATGCGCCTCCCCGCGGGGTGGGCGGGGCCAGAGCCTGAGCTGAGCGACTCCGCGATGGGGGCGGGGCCGAGCCCGGCGGCCAGGCCTGTGCGGGGACAGAGGGAGGGAGGGCGGGGCAGGAGCGAGGGGGCAGCCCCGGTCCCCGCACCTCCTCCCACAGGGACAGCCCTTCCTGGGGGAGTTTCCCACGTCATTGTCAGGGATTTGGCTGGTGACGCGGCTGCGAAAGGATTCACAAGGGAGAGAAGAGACAGGAGCAGAGGGAGGGCGTTTATTTTACTTCTTTAAAGGGAGGAAAGGGCCAGGTGCCCTTTGATAGAAGAAGGCACCAAATTGGAAAGTTCAGAGATAAAACTAAGGTTCAAAGTGGGCTTTTAAATGACATAATTAGTGTTAAAATGTATCATGAATGTGATTTTTGAACAGTAACCATTTGTTATTCTCTTCACCTCCTTCTCACAAAAAAACCTTGCTGTTCACTAGAGCCTCTAATTGAGCAGATGACTGCAATAGAAATGGTTATAATTTATCCAAGATTTAGAAGCCATATGTGAGCTAAATGTAAGAACTCTTAGACAAAAACATAGGGTTAAACCTCCATGACCTCGGGTTTTACAATAGCTTAAGCTATGACAGCAACACAAAAACAGAAAAAGCTTAAATAAATTAGTCATCCTCAAAATGTATGCTCAGTGCATTCAAAGAATCTAGGAAATCAGGGAAAATACCGTCTATATGATGAGAAAAAGTGATTTTAATTCACAGATCTTGAAGCATCTAGTATCCCTATTTCCACAAATCCTACAAATCACCAACCAAAATACAAAGATCCCGGATGGGAAAGATCAATCTCTGCTTTCATGTCCACCAATATTTGCTTTATTTACTCAGGTCCTCCAACTTTGCAACCATAAATATTTACAAGGGTTTTATCCCCTTCATAAGTTCATCCCTTTATTATTAAGAACTAATAGCTCAGTACACAAAATTCATGTACATTAAAAGGGAATTAATTGCCCTAACTGGTTTGGCTCAATGGATAGAGCATCGGCCTGCGGACTCAAGGGTCCCAGGTTCGATTCTGGTCTCGGGCACATCCCCAGTGGGGAGTGTGCAGGAGGCAGCTAATCAATGTTTCTCTCTCATCGATCTTTCTAACTCTCTATCCCTCTCCCTTCCTCTCTGTAAAAAATCAATAAAATATAATTAAAGGGAATTAATTAGCAGAGATATTTTAATATTGCTATTTGCTCTTTCTCTATAAAGAAGTGTGAGAATTGAAAGGAAATTAGTAAAATGTATATGAAAATCATATATAAATTTATTAATAAATAAACAGTAACAAAAGGATATAACAACAACAGCCGAAACCAGTTTGGCTCAGTTGATAGAGCGTCCGCCTGCGGACTGACGGGTCCCGGGTTCGATTCCGATCAAAGGCATGTACCTGGGTTGCGGGCACATCCCCAGTGAGAGATGTGCAGGAAGCGGCTGATCAATGTTTCTCTCTCATAGATGTTTCTAACTCTCTCTCTCTCTCCCTTCCTCTCTGTAAAAAATCAATAATATATATATATATATTTTTAAAAGGATATAACAATAGAGGCATGATATAAAAACGACAAAAACATGACATGAAAACAACAAAAACATGATATAAAAACAACAGTGATGCAAACAATGACTGATAAAGTGATTAAACTTATTCTAGTATCTGCCTGTACACCACATTAAGAGTGAATACACTTTCAGAGTGCTTGACTAATTTCCCTGTGATGAAGTATTTAGAACTTTAACTGTAACATCACATGCTCTTCAAACTCCAGAGAAAGCAACATATAACTGACCATGTGCAAAACCGAGTTCAGGGAGGAACATGCCTACTCTGTCTAGAGTTTGTCCTTGTGATTTATTAATAGTCATCACAAATGCTGGCATCACAGAAACCGTCGTCAAATCAATTTAAAAGGGAGGCCAGTGTCAGATGGAGAAAAATTAATTCTTGGAATCAGAACAGCCTCTCCCTCTTCAGATCCTGTTAATACTTCAGCTTCCATAATGTTAGGTCGTAATCTTTTGATAATAAATCTGGTACCATTACAAACACCCCATTTACTATTGAGATTTCTCAATAGCATGATGATTGCACCCACTTTCAATTTTAATTTATATCACGGTATTCCCAAAAGAGTAATATTATTCAGAAATTCAATGGGGAAATTTTCCTTTGTTTCTTTGTTATGAGGTGGGGCCACAACATTAGTAACAAAGAAACAGAATTAAAACTTTATTGTGGGGAACCACTACAGTGTTTTGGACAGGTTCAAGCCTTGGACTGATGAGAGGGCACAGTCCTATCATCGCCATGTGCAAGTGCCAGCTTGGAGGACAGGGCCCTCCCAGCACAATTATAGCCAACAGCTGTAGTTGTAAGCTTGAACCTATGGTCCGAACACATGGCCCCACGTGTCTGAGTGATGTGGGCTTGAGAGTTCAGGTGCATGTAGTTGAGTAGGATTGAAACCTGTAGCGGTCGAGTGAAATGAGAAGTTAACTAGAAGAGGACGTTCTGCCAGGAAAAGGCGGTGTCATATGGATAGGAACTGATGTTTACCACCTTGTACAATTTCAGCACTGGACACTGGAGAATAAATGTGGGGCTTTTTTTTTTTTCACTCTCTGCTTACCTGCTGTACCTGGAACTTGCTGTGATGGCTTGGAAAACACTCCAGGGAGAACTACTGCCAATGGACATACCTCTGGTCTAGCTATGAATCTACTTATATAAAAGCCATGGGTGGTGTTCCTCACATAAAGACGAACAGCAACTGAGCTGAAGGAAGTCAGTCTTACAGGGGTTGTCTTGGCAACAGCTGCGCCCTCCCAGAAGCTGTTTCCCAGAGCTGTTTCCTGTAAGGGCAGAGTTTGAGGCAGGAACTGGCCCTGGGAGCCTGGAGGCAGATCTTTCTAAAGTGTGCCGCGCCCGGACAGGGTGAATCTGTGTGGGGCTGCTGAAAGGCTTAGAAAAGACAGACAAGAGAATGAAATCTGGGTCTCAGTGGGACACTGCTTCTCTGAGAGACAGTGACACGCCCACAGACATGCCTTTACTTTATAGCAGATGCTAGGAGGCTGTTTCTTAGTTACTAATATTGTGGCCCCAACCCATAAAAAAGAAACAAAAGAAAACTTCCCCATCGAATTTCTGCATAGTATTACTCCTTCGGGAATACCATAATATGAATTAAAATTGAAAGTGGGTGCAATCATCATGCTATTGAGAAATCTCAATAGTAAATGGGGTGTTTGTAATGGTACCAGATTTATTATCAAAAGATTACGACCTAACATTATCAAAGCTGAAGTATTTTTTTAAATATTTTTTATTTATTTTTTACAGAGAGGAAGGGAGAGAGATAGAGAGTTAGAAACATCGATGAGAGAGAAACATCGATCAGCTGCCTCCTGCACATCCCTACTGGGGATGCGCCCAAAACCAAGGTACGTGCCCTTTACCAGAATTGAACCTGGGACCCTTCAGTCCGCAGGCCGATGCTCTATCCACTGAACCAAACCGGTTAGGGCAAAGCTGAAGTATTAACAGGATCTGAAGAGGGAGAGGTTGTTCTGATTCCAAGAATTAATTTGTCCCCACCTGACACTGGCCTCCCATTTAAGTTGATTTGCCGACGGTTTCCCGTGATGCCAGCATTTGTGATGACTATTAATAAATCACAAGGACAAACTCTAGACAGAGTAGGCATGTTCCTACCTGAACCCGTTTTTGCACATGGTCAGTTATATGTTGCTTTCTCTGGAGTTTGAAGAGCATGTGATGTTATAAAGTTCTAAGTACTTCATCACAAGGGAAATTAGCCAAGCACTCTGAAAGTGTTTTCACTCTTAATGTGGTATAAAGGGAGATACTAGAATAAGTTTAATCACTTTATCAGTCATTGTTTGCATCACTGTTGTTTTTATATCATGTTTTTGTTGTTTTCATGTCATGTTTTTGTCGTTTTTATATCATGCCTCTGTTGTTATATCCTTTTGTTAGTGTTTTTTTATTAATAAATTTATATGATTTTCATATACATTTTACTAATTTCCTTTCATCTCTCACATGTCTATTATAGAGAAAGGGCAAATAGGAATATTAAAATATCTCTGCTTATTAATTCCCTTTAAAAAAGTATATTTTATTGATTTTTTACAGAGAGGAAGGAAGAGGGAAAGAGAGTTAGAAACATCGATGAGAGAGAAACATTGATCAGCTGCCTCCTGCACGTCCCCTACTGGGGAAGTGCGCGCAACCAAGGTATGTGCCCTTGACCAGAATCAAACCTGGGACCCTTGAGTCCACAGGCCGATGCTCTATCCACTGAGCCAAACTGGTTAGGGCAAAGCTGAAGTATTAACAGGATCTGAAGAGGGAGAGGCTGTTCTGATTCCAAGAATTAATTTGTCCCCATCTGACACTAGCCTCCCATTTAAGTTGATTTGAAGATGGTTTCCGTGATGCCAGCATTTGTGATGACTATTAATAAGTCACAAGGACAAACTCTAGACAGAGTAGGCATGTTCCTCCCTGAACCCGGTTTTGCACATGGTCAGTTATATGTTGCTTTCTCTGGAGTTTGAAGAGCATGTGATGTTACAGTTAAAGTTCTAAGTACTTCATCACAAGGGAAATTAGTCAAGCACTCTGAAAGTGTTTTCACTCTTCATGTGGTGAAAAATGCCCACTCACACCCCCTTCATGGTGGGAGTCCCCACTGGGTGCCTGGCCAGTCTGGATGAGGGGCTGAGGGCTGTACAGGGAGATATTAGAATAAGTTTAATCACTTTATCAGTCATTGTTTGCATCACTGTTGTTTTTATATCATGTTTTTGTTGTTTTCATGTCATGTTTTTGTTGTTTTTATATCATGCCTCTGTTGTTATATCCTTTTGTTAGTGTTTTTTTTATTAATAAATTTATATATGATTTTCATATACATTTTACTAATTTCCTTTCATCTCTCACATGTCTATTATAGAGAAAGGGCAAATAGGAATATTAAAATATCTCTGCTTATTAATTCCCTTTTAAAAAGTATATTTTATTGATTTTTTACAGAGAGGAAGGGAGAGGGAAAGAGAGTTAGAAACATCGATGAGAGAGAAACATTGATCAGCTGCCTCCTGCACACTCCCCACTGGGGATGTGTGTGCAACCAATGTACATGACCTGGACTGGAATCAAACCTGGGACCCTTGAGTCCACAGGCCGATGATCTATCCACTGAGTCAAACCGGTTAGGGCAATTAATTCCCTTTTAATGCACATGAATTTCATGCATTGGGCTACTAGTATACAATATAACTTTGCATCCCAAATAATAAAATGTTTCAACTAAAAGCTGCCACATTCTCTGGATTTCCTCTAGAAAGAATGACCAACATTAGGCTACATCAGCCGTGGGCCAACTACGGCCCGTGGGCCGGATCCGGCCCGTTTGAAATGAATAAAACTAAAAAAAAAAAAAAAAAAAAAAAAAAAAAGACCGTACCCTTTTATGTAATGATGTTTACTTTGAATTTATATTAGTTCACACAAACACTCCATCCATGCTTTTGTTCCGGCCCTCCGGTCCAGTCTAAGAACCCATTATCGCCCTCAAGTCAAAAAGTTTGCCCACCTCTGGGCTACATTCAAGATAGTGATAATAGATTCTCTCACATGTTTGATGTTTATCTCTCTTCCTCTCCCAAATCTCTCTCTCTCTCTATCTATCTATCTATCTATCTATATACTAAATTTGTGCACTCGGGGGGTGGGGGGGTCCCACAGCCAGGCCTGTGCCCTCTTGCTGTCTGGGACCCCTCAGGGCATGACCACCTGCTGGCTTAGGCCTACACCTCCTGGGAATGGGCCTAAGCTGGCAATCAGACATCCCTCTGGCAGCCCATCAGCCTTGGGGGATGTCCACTTGCCAGCGGGGAGAAGACCTGAGCTACAGTCGGACATCCTTAGCACTGTTGAGAAGGAAGGAGAGGCTTCCACCACCACTGCTGTACTGGCAGCCATCAGCCTGGCTTGTGGCTGAGTAGAGCTCCTCCATGTGGGAGCTCATTGTCCACCAGAGGGCAGCTCCTGCATTGAGCGTCTGCCCCCTGGTGGTCAGTGTGTGTCATTGTGACCAGTCAGTCATTCCCAGTCTTTCAACTGTTAGGGTCAGTTTCCATATTACCCTTTTACTATATAGGATAGAGGCCTGGTCCATGGGTGGGGGCCGGCTGGTTTGACCTGAAGGGTGTCCTGGATCATGGTGGGGGTCCCGCTTCGTTGCCTGGCAAGCTTGGGTGAGAGACTGATGGATGTTTACAGCTGGTCACACACCCTTCAGGGTGGGAGTCCCCACTGGGGTGCATGGCCAGCCTGGAAGAGGGGTTGAGGGCTGTTTTCAGGCTGGCCAAGCCGGCAACTGAAGCTCCCAGCCTCTCCTTTTTTTTTTTATTCTGGGATTTATTTCCCTTCTATAATTGAAACTTTGTTGCTGCTCCAGCTCCGACGCCACAGCCTGCTGAAAGCAGGTATCTGGGGTTTGCTTAGCTTCTATAATTGCAACTTTGTTGCTTAGAGTGGAGCTCAGAGCCCAGCTGCAGCAAGAAGGAAGCTTGCCTTCCTCCATCACTGGAGCAAGAAAGACTCCTGCTCACTTCATCTGCATGGCTGCCGGCCGCCATCTTGGTTGGGTTAATTTGCATATCCTGATTAGCCAATGGAAAGCGTAGCAGAGTATGGTCAATTACCATGTTTGTCTATTATTAGATCAGATACACCCACACACACATGTACTAGGGGCCGGTGCACGAAATTCATGCATTGGGGTGGGGGGTGTCCCTCAGCCCAGCCTGCCTCCTCTCACATACTGAGAGCCCTCAGGGGATGTCATACTGAGGGCTTAGGCCCACTCCTTGCTCCCCTTGGGGAATGGGCCTAAGCTGCAGTCTGGCCTCCCTTTGTGGGAGGAGACTCTGCTGATCAGAGGAAGGCACCAGCCCCATCACCCCGTTGCTACAGCCACCAAGGTGTTTTCATCAACACGAACTCCAGTCCCTTCACCATGAAAAAATGACAATATTCTTAAGCATTTTCCAGATGTGTCTTTCATAGGATATGACATTTATTTTTTTTATCTTCACCTGAAAATATGTTTCCATTGATTTTTAGAGAATGTGGAAGACAAAGGGAGACAGAGAAACATCAAAGTGAGAGGAACACTTTGATTGGTTGCCTCCTGCATGAGCGCTGACCTGGGCCCCAACCAGAGAAGAGCCTGCAATCTAGGTACATGCCTTTGGTCAGAATTGAACCCAGACCCTGTGGTAGGCAGGCCGAGGCATTATCTACCGAGTCAAACCAGCTAGGGCAGGAAATGATATTTCTTAGCCCCTCCAACTGCAGACCTTCGTTTTTTTCTCCAGGAGTGAGGTGGAAAAACCCTACATCACATTCTTGAATTGTTATTACCCAAGTTACTAAGAATATTATCAGTTGCATACAGGGAGCTTAGCCAATGAGCGGTCAGAAAAGGCGTTTCCTCTGTAGTTCACACCAATCCTGGCTAAGCCCCTGCCCAGGCCTAAGGCCTCAGGCCGGGTGTTAGGCCTGGGCAGGGAATCCCAAGCCCTATGTGATTGCCAGCTCTGCTCCTGGCCAGGCCCCAAGCTTCTGCCAGAGGCCATCACCAGCTCCGCCTCCACAGTCCCCAATCTGCACCCTGGATCCCACGGGTGGCATCGGGCGCTGCCCGCCCCACTTGTAGTATGCAAATTTAGCAGCCATCTTCATTGGGTTAATTTGCATACACTTCTGATTGGTGGGCATAGCAAAAGCACAGTCAATTAGCATCTTTGTCTTTTTTGTTAGTGTAGATACACACACACAGATACATATACAAGTGAGAATAAAACCTGTTTAACATGGGTAAATTCCATCCCAATAAAGAACTTCATGAGGTAACACTGAGAAATTCTTAAGGTTTCCAATTAAAATCAGGACAAGAAATATTCCAATTATCAAGTACAAAGATGCCAATTTATGGTCTTCCAAAAACTTCATGTTCATATTAAAAACTATAGGTGTCAGCATGACAACCCAAATGGTGGGCTACCTACGTCATGAAAATAAAGCAAAATAGTCACCAAATTCTGATGTCAGTCCTTGCATTATAAATTCCAAACTACTGAGTGGAAGCTACAAGGGCTAGAAAGGCTGATGTGGGACAGGAAGAGCTTTACATGCTATGGTTACAGCATTCCAAAAAGAATGGCAGCCTAGAAGACAAAGTGAAAACCCAGAGAGGAAGAGGAAATAGGAAAGGAAAGAAATAGAATTCATTTTTCTGAGTTCAGCTAGCAGTACAGACTGGGAAAGGTGTCCTCTCTCGACATGCAGAGTTCTTGCCAATTCGGCATCCTGGGTACAACAATGTCACTGCTATTGCAATACTCCTCTTAATTATGGAAAATCGATTACACAGACAGCACTGTCCTGAGTATAGTTCCAGTCCCATAAATGTTATAAGCTCACATGCCCTCAAAAAGTTTTCTGTTGATTACACTGGCACCGAAAACGAAGTAACTTTGATATCATTTACAAACCTAGAGAAGTATTGTAAAGGATTCTTTGAATAGTGTTATCCTATATTATTAAAGGCTAATATGCAAATTGTCCCCTCAGGAGATCCACCGGGAGACCAGCAGATTGCTTGCTATGACGTGCGCTTACTACAAGGGGGTAGCAAGGAACATGGCAGGCGACCAGTGGCAGTGGCCACACGTGGGGAGGGAAGGAGGTGGGGAGGTGGGGAGGTGGGGGAACCTGATTGGCCCTGATCATCTGCCAGGCATGAAGACCCTACCTGTGCAAGTGCACTGGGCCTCTAGTTCTCTAAAAGAAGAAAATAGTGCGCCTTACAATGTATCCAATATTCCATGGGAAAGTGTACACAAGTGAAGACCATATAATATTCAACAGCTGACAGATCTTTAAGGCTGAAACAATCAACCCCATGACTTCACACACAAACACTAGGAATAAAACATAACAGCATCAAGTGATATGGGAGTAGGATCACATTACTTCCATTTCAAAATACTCTAATTGATTTCAATATAAAATAGGCAACACTCTAAGAAACTGTACATATGGAAACATCACTTTTTTTAAAATTTTTTAAAAATATATTTTATTGATTTTTTACAGAGAGGAAGGGAGAGAGATAGAGAGCCAGAAACACCGATGAGAGAGAAACATCGATCAGCTGCCTACTGCACATCTCCCACTGGGGATGTGCCCGAAACCCAGGTACATGCCCTTGACCAGAATCGAACCCGGGATCCTTCAGTCCGGAAGCCGACGCTCTATCCACTGAGCCAAACCGGTTTCGGCAACATCACTTCTTTTGATATGGTCATACATACAAAATATTAGCGAACTACATTTAAAGTTTGGAGGACACTATGTAATAAACATTCTGATTTAGGGCAATACCTGAAAGGCATTATGGCGACCTATCTAGTGTGAATTCAGTGATACTTTAAAATTCATAATCAATTACATATTTCGATTAAGTTTTTACATCTTTAAAGTCACTTTAAGGCACAAATTCCTTGGAAATTTGTAAACTGTACAGTTTGAACAAAAGTCCTCCCTCCTATATCATGAATGTAGAATTACACGATTACAATCCCTAATATTGAGTGAGACTGTAGGTCCAACTATATGATTTCCCAGATTCTTCAGGTTTAAGGTTTCCCTCTAGAATGAATTCCAATGTGAGCAATAAGCTACGGATGCTGACTGAAAACTTTAGGACATTGTTTATTGTCAGGGCCAGCCTGACAGATTGAGCCGAGCTGAGGCAGGGAGGTGGGAATTGAGAAAAGAAAGACAGGAAAGCGGGGTCGGGAGGACTACAGCTCTCGAGGAACTGAAGCAACTTTATTAGCCACACAATCCCATTTATACACAACACACTGAATAGGAGGTCTGTCAAGAGGAATGTACTCTTTGTTACTCTTAATCTCTAAGGGAGGGACAGAATAGAAGGACAAGTTCTCAGTACAGCATATCTCAGTAAATAGTAACAGACTTCTTGGTAAGCCACGAAAGGCTGTTCTCATTCTACAAAGGTTGCTCTTATTCTACTGATAATCGCCATCCAAACAAGTCTGGGGAAACTGTGTAGGTAAGGGTCCCAGCCTTGCTAGCCCCTTCAGGTGCAAGGACCTTGCCAGCTTACATCTGGCCCCCAACAGTTTACATTTGTATTGTTTCTCCCCAATATGAGTTCAAGTAAGGTTTGCATTCTGAGTAAGCTTTGTCACATTCTTTATATCTGCTGGGTTTCTATCCAGTAATAATTATGAGATGTAGTATGACATATACATGGAGATAAACACTTTGACATATGCCTCAAATTTTTCAGGAACTAATTTTATCATTCTCAGTGAAGCTTCAACCATGGTTCAATCTTTGGCCAAATACTTTATATTATTGCTCTTTCTCTTTAGAATGATGCCCAAGATGTTAAGTTTAACCACAGGTTAAGGGTTTTCTCACATTTTTTTTCACAGTCTAAGACTTTCATCCACTAAATAATCTCTGATGTTCAGTAAATTTTGAGCTTTGAGTAAAAGCTCCAACCCATTCTCTACATTTGTAAGGTATCTTTTTGTTATGAAGTCTCCAAGTACAGTAATATCCAAATGGCTATTAAAGGCTTTTTACATTTTTCACATTCATAAGGATTCCTTCCAGTATGAATTCGGTGATGTTCAGTAAGTTCTCACAGCTGGTCAAGGACTTACAACCCTCCTCACATCTGTAAGACTTCTATGAAGTTTGAACTCTCTGCTGTACTGTAAGGCATGAACATTGATAAATGGCTGTTACATTCTTTAAATTTGTAATGTTTCTCTCCATTATGAATTTTCCGATGTCCATTCAGGTTTGATGCGTCAAGGAATCCTTTACCGCATTCTCTACACTTATAAGGCCTATCTTAAGTATGAACACTTAGATGATTAGTTAGACTTGCGTAGCTGATAAAGGATGTGCCACTTTCTCTACATTTATAAGGGTCCTCTCCAGAATGAACTCTCTGATGTCTATTAAGAGAGGAGGAATGACTAAAGGCTTTGCCACATACTCTACATGTATAAGGTTTCTCCCCTGTATGAATTCTCTGATGTATAATAAGGTAGGAGTAATCGCTAAAAGCTTTGCCACATTCTCCACATATATAAGGCTTCTCTCCAGTATGAACTCTCTGATGCCTAGTAAGGTGTGAGAACCGTCTAAAGGTTTTGCCACATTCGCTACATTTGTAATGTTTCTCTCCATTATGAATTTGAAGATGTTCATTCAGGCTTGAGGTGTGCGAAAATCCTCTACCACATTCTCTACATTTATAAGACTTCTCTCCTCTGTGAACTCTCTGATGTGAAGCAAGGTGTGAGGAGCTGACAAAGGATTTGCCACATTCTCTACATTTATAAGGCTTCTCTCCAGAATGAACTCTCTGATGTATAGTAAGGACTGAGGAGCTGACAAAGGATTTGCCACATTCTATACATTTATAAGGTTTCTCTCCCGTGTGACCTCTCTGATGACAAGTAAGCGATGAAGAATGGCTAAACGTTTTGCCACATTCATTACATTTATAAGGTTTCTCTCCTGTATGAACTCTCTGATGTGAATTAAGAGAGGAAAAATCGCTAAAACCTTTGCCACATTCTCTACATTTGTAAGGCTTCTCTCCCGTGTGACCTCTCTGATGATAAGTAAGAGATGAAGACTGGCTAAAGGTTTTGCCACATTCTCCACATTTATAAGGTTTCTCTCCTGTATGAACTCTCTGATGTGTATTAAGACAGTAAAAATCGCTAAAAGCTTTGCCACATTCTCTACATTTGTAAGGCATCTCTCCAGTATGAACTCTCTGATGCGTAGTAAAGTGTGAGAACCATCTAAAGGCCTTGCCACATTCTCTACAATTGTAACATTTCTCTCCATTATGAATTTGACAATGTCGATTCAGGTTTGAGGCGTGAAGGAATTCTTTATCACATTCTCTACATTTATAAGATTTTTTTTCACTATTGATTTTTTTCACGTTATTTGTCTTGAATATTTGACTGGAAATTATACCACGAGAATTCCATTTGTAAGCTTTCTCCCCAGGATGAATATTCTCTTGTTCAGTGTAATTTGTAGACGGTTGAAAAGACTGGACACATTTATTTCCTTTGTGTGTCATCTCCACAATAGGAATCACCTCACGTATGTTGTGATTGCACCTTGGGTCACAGACTCTTCCACTTTTATAATGCTCATCTGCAAACTTGCTTCTCCAATGATTAAGATATAAGACTTGCTTAAATTTTTTCTGATTTTCATTCCATTGATCACAACTGTCTCCATTATGTGAACTCTGGAAGTAATGGGACATGGAAAGAACTTTACTGACAGAATTTCATTAAACATGTATACTTGTTCCATAAGAACCATTTTGTGATACTCATTAAACCAAGATGGTTTTACACAAAAGCTCTCCTAATTTATTAAAATTATAGACAAAATTAAATACAAAATAATCATTGTCAGAGGAAAAAGAATGAATCCTTGTTTAAAAGACTGCCAGCCCTAACCTGTTTGGCTCAGTGGATAGAGTGTTGGCCTGCAGATTGAAGGGTCCCAGGTTCAATTCCGTTCAAGGGAATGTACCTTGCTTCCAGGCACATCCTCAGGAGGGGTTGTGCAGGAGGCAGCTGATAGATGTTTCCCTCTCATTAATGTTTCTAACTCTCTATCCCTCTCCCTTCCTCTCTGTAAAAAAAATCAGTAAAATATATTAACAACAAGCAAAAAACGATTGCCAAATGCTGAGCCAGCATGGTTCAATGGTTGAGTCTTGATTTTTGAACCAGAAGGTCGGTTCCATTCCCCATCAGGGCACAAGCCTCAAGTTCGGAATCACTCCCCAATGTGAGGAATGCAGGAGGCAGCCAGTCAATAATTCTCTCTCATCAAGGATATTTGCCTATCTCTCTTCATCTCCCTGCCTTTCTGAATCCAAAAAAATATATTTTGAATAAAAATAAGTAATAAAAGCACTAGCTGGTTTGGTCAGTGGATAGAGCAGTGGCAAGCAGACTGAAGGGACCTGGGTTTGTTTCTAGTCAAGAGCACATTCACAGGTTGCGGGATCCATCCTCAGTGGGGGCATGTTGGAGGCATCCAGGCAATGATACGATCTTATCACTGATGTTTCCATCTCTCCCCCTTCATCTCTGAATTCAATAAAAATATATTTAAAAGTGATAATGATAGTAATAATAATAATGATTGCCCAATTGAGCATATTTAAATTTTATAGGTATATTTCAAATCTCTACATTTTAGAAATTATTGCATGAAAGTTTAATCCCACCCTACATTTTACAAAATTCAAATGATTATTT
The DNA here is from genome assembly GCF_000147115.1 of Myotis lucifugus. Taxonomy (NCBI): domain Eukaryota; kingdom Metazoa; phylum Chordata; class Mammalia; order Chiroptera; family Vespertilionidae; genus Myotis; species Myotis lucifugus. Next base: position 944,587 of record NW_005871413.1, read on the forward strand.
ATACTACACAATATGTGAACTCCTACTTTATCCAGATTTCCTTTCAAGAACGCATAATATTAAAAGCTGTTTTCAACCTGCATGTGCAGAAACACACTGATCTGCCAATGGAACTGACTTTAATGAGGAAGGTTTCCCAAATGCATAATACACTTCACCTCTTTAGGTAACAACAATTTTATTATGAGAACGGTTCCAGATTAGTTCTGTTCATACTAATAACCTCTGTTCTCATCACACTCTTCCTCAAATACTGAGACTTTCATTAAGTGTACACTATCAAAGCGACACCTTTTATATCTTACCAGTATCAATTCAGAGAATAAATCTTGTATTCTGGTCTTGGGCATAAAGGCCTGGTCATCTTCAGATGACATAGCTGAAAGAAAACAAATGTTCAGTTTTGACAATCAGGTGGTGAGAGCACTCTGAAGTTACCAGCAACTATAGGCCAAATGACAGTTTTGAGTACTCCAAGAGGTAGTGAAGGATTCAAGGAAAGCTCTAGATAGGTAAAGTGAGGAAAACTCACATCAAGGAGGGACAAAGAGTTGCTTACATTTGCCGATGAAAACTGCTCAAACCCTTTGGCACATGATGGCCATATTATAAAAACACTCCCAATTCCCAGTTTCTTCGCTGGAGAGACAGAGATGAGGAAAGTACATGTTCAATGATCTGCTTGTTTTGAAGCAGCTTGAATAACAAGTTTCAGTTGTGCATGACACAGAGTGCAAACACAATGGCGGTACACAGTGAGTGCCCTGTTGTGGCCGCTTGTCACACAATGGGAAATTGTTCGAGCACCACACAGAATGTGATACTGAAGATATATATCAAGCCTGAAAGATACAGCAGGTCTGAGAAAGAAACAGAGAACATTTCCAACTGGGAAATTAAAGTGACAGCCGAACCAGGAATAGAGATCCAGAAAATAGTGTTGACCAAAAGTAGAATTTGTTCCACAGATGGTTATCAGTGTCCTCCTATAGAAAGCATGTCCAAAAGCCTGCTACTTTACCATTCAGGAATCTCAACAAAAGATACTGAGTCATGAAAAAAAACAGAAAAAGTGTACCATCAAGAAAACAAAATAAATGTAATCAAACTGGCACTACATTAATGGAAATATGTTAATTACCACAAAAAAGAATGGAAAATCTTGAAGCCAAAAAGGAGAAAAAAGAAAACTATACAAAATCACCAAAATATTATGTAACCAAAATAAAAATATAATATAATGCGAAAGTACTTTTTTTAAAAATATATTTTATTGATTTTTTTACAGAGAGGAAGGGAGAGGGATAGAGTTAGAAACATCGATGAGAGAGAAACATCGATCAGCTGCCTCCTGCACACTCCCCACTGGGTAGGTGCCCACAACCAAGGTACATGCCCTTGACCGGAATCGAACCTGGGACCCTTGAGTCCGAGGGCTGACGCTCTATCCACTGAGCCAAACCGGTCAGGGCGCGAAAGTACTTTATAAATACCACATGGAAGGGGGATATTGAACTACATAATACCAAAATTAAAAAATACATGTGCTGGCTTCGGTGGCACATATACTAAAATTGGAATGATACAGAGAAGATTAGCATGGCCCCTGCGCAAGAATGACACGCAAATTTGTGAAGCATTCCACATTTAAAAAAAAAATACACTAGAATCATGAAAGACACGATCAACTCAAAACATCAAAGAATTTGCCTGGCAGTGGTGGCTCAGAGGTTGTCTCTACCAATGAACTAGAAAGTCACGGTTTGGTTCCACATTAGGGCACAGGCCTGAGTTGAAGGCTCAATCCCCGATCATACAGTAAACAGCCCATCGATGATTCTCTCTCTTCACTGCTGTTTCTATCTCTCTCTCCCTCGCCTTTGCTCTCTGAAATCAATAAACATACATTTAAAATACAGTAATTAAATAATCAAAGAATTTGTACATAAATCATTACAATTTTAATTCATTAACATTTTGATTCAGAGAAGCCAACAAACACGTGGAAATGTGAACAGAATTTAAGGAACTCCTAAGATACTAACAAATCGGCTACCAAGGGGACCCCATAGAGACAGAATAGTGAAAAGCAGTAGGTAACTTATATAAAAAATTAATTGTTTAAGATCCTGACAATTGGAGAAAGCAACATACAAATGCAAGCAGCTCACGAATTCTAAGGAGAATGAATATAAACATGAGAACAGATAAAAAACAATGAAAATATCATGTGTCCCAGAATACTATCTAAAGACATATAAAAAATAATTCCTCATGGAAAGAACAGCTCCTCTAAGATCATTAGGGGTTTTCTAAGCAGAAAAATACTGCGGAGAACACTGGCATGAAATAAAACATGGAATTGATAAATGAACAAAAGCACCCAACAACGAACAACCTGATCGGTTTGGCTCAGAGGATAGAGCGTCGGCCTGGGGACTGAAGGATCCCAGGTTCGATTCCAGTCAAGGGCATGTACCTTGGTTGTGGGTGCATCCCCAATAGTTGGTGTGCAGGAGGCAGCTAATGGATGTTTCTCTCATTGATGTTTCTGACTCTCTGTCCCTCTCTATCCTCTCTGTAAAAAATCAATAAAATATATATATTTTAAAAAACCACCCAATAAGAATATTGACAAAACAGATGATAAACAATGGAGAGGAAACAACTTTTTAAAAGTAAAAATCAATAAAATATATTTTTTTTAAAATGCTGACATGCCAAGCTCAAAAGGTTCGCCACCACTGATCTACACAAAAGCCTACAAGGAGGCTGTTTATTCATAATTTAGTAAAATTGGAAGCAATGAAGAGGACTGGCAACAAGGGAATGGATAAATACAGTTCAGGACGTACAATGATGTCTTATTCACTACTATCCTATCTAATAAAGAGGGAATGTGCTAATTGACGCTCATGCTGTCGCAAACATGATGGCGCCCACAGCCAATAAGGAGGGAATAAGCTAATTGAGTGCCATGCCCTCAAAGATGGTGATGCCCACATCCACAAGATGGCCAGCAGGGGAGGGCAGTTAGGGGCAACCTGGCTAACAGGGGAGGGTAGTTGGGGTTGACCAGGCCTGCAGGGGATAGCAGTTGGGGGGGACCAGGCCTTGAGGGGAGGGTAGTTAGGGGTGACCAGCCTGGCAGGGGAGGGTAGTTGGGGGTGATCAGGTCGGCAGGGGAAGGCTGTTAGGGGCAACCAAGCCATCAGGGGAGGGCAGTCAGGGGCCACCAGGCCATGAGAAGAGGGGAGCCGGGGTTGACTCGGCCATTAAGGGAGGACAGTTGAGAGCGAATGAGCCGGCAGGGGAGGGCAGTTGGGGGCAACTGTATGGCAGGGGAGCAGTTAGGCATCGATCAGGCTGGCAGGGGAGTAGTTAGGGAATGATTAGGGTGGCTGGCAGGCAGAAGCGGTTAGGGGTAATCAGGCAGGCAGGCAGGCAGACGACCGATTGGGAGCCAGCAGTCCGGGATTGTGAGAGGGATATCCACTGCCCGTTTAGGCCTGATCCCTGTGGGATTGGAATTAAACAGGCAATCGAACAACCCTCAAGGGGTTCCAGATTGGAGAGGGTGCGGGCTGGGCTGAGTAACACCCACACCCTCGGTGCACGAATTTTGTGCACCGGGCCTCTAGTAAGGAAATAATACATGAAGCCATTCAAAAATATGATAGAAGCCTAGATAAATAGAACTAAAATGAAAGAATCCAATCTGCCTGCACAGGTAGCCCAGTTGCTTAGAGGATCGTACTGATATAACCAAGTTGTAGGTTTGATCTCTGGTCAGGGCACATACAAAAACATCAACTAATGCCCAGCTTAATTTCCTATCTCTCTCTAATTCTCCCTTCTTCTCTGAATTCAATAAAATCTTAGAAAATAAAAGACAGTGGATTATGAATTTTGATAAAGCTTTCCCATTTCCAATCCAGGTTGTCCTCTGGTCAGAGACATGGTAGAATCTTAGAATATTCTAAAAAATGATTTCCTAAAATATCATTTTCTGATAGTACCTTAATTAGTGTAGACAACATGTAAAGTGTGCAAACACTGAGTTCCTAATTCACATATATCACAAAGCTTTGCTTTTCTCTCCTACGGACCCCCAATTTGTTACTCTTTTAAAACATACAAAATTTTATTGCTTTCAGAGAAAAATGGAGAGGGAAAGAGAGATAGAAATATCAATGATGAGAGAGAATCATTGATTGGTTGCCTCCTGCACACACCCGACAGGACCCAGGCATTGGTCGTTGACCAGAATCAAACCAGGGACCTTTCAGTCTGCAGGCCGGCCCTCAATCCACTGAGCCCAACCAGCTGGGGCTCAATTTGTTCTTTGAGAGCATGAATCTAACACAGAAAGCAGAAGCCCCTAGAGATCCTATCTAATAAAAGAGAAACATGCAAATTGACCATAACCCCAACACCCTTCCCATTGGCTAATCAGCATATCCTTACGCAAATTAACTGCCAACCAAGATGGCGGCCGGCAGCCAGGCACTGAAGCAAACAGGAGGCTTGCTTGCTCCAGTGATGGAGGAAGCCAAGGTTCCCCACCTGCCGCTGCCGGCCTCTGAGCTTGCACTCTAAGAAAGTATGTTGCCAGTATAGAAGCTAAACAAACTCCAGAAATCTGCTTTCAGGCAGCAGGGCTTCAGCCAGCAGGACCGCAATAGTGTTTCAATTATAGAACCCAAACAAACCCAACCTGCTTTCAGCAGCCGAGGTCTCAGAGCTGCAGCCAAGGTCTCAGAGCTGCAGCCAAGCCTCAGCTCCAGTGACAGCCACAGAAGGTAAATAAATCCCAGAATAAAAGAAAAAAGAGCCTTAACCAGTTTGGCTCAGTGGATAGAGCGTCGGCCTGTGGACTGAAGGGTCCTAGGTTCGATTCCGGTCAAGGGCATGTACTTTGGTTGTGGGCACATCCCCAGTAGGGGGTGTGCAGGAGGCAGCTGGTCGATGTTTCTCTCTCATCTCTCATCGATGTTTCTAAGTCTCCCTCTCCCTTCCTCGCTGTAAAAATCAATAAAATATGTTTAAAAGAAAAAAAGGAGAGGTTGGGAGCTTCAGTCACCCGCCAGTCTGGAAACGGCCCTCAGCCCCTCACCCAGACTGGCCAGGCACCCTAGTGGGGGCCCCCTCCCTGAAGGGGGTGTGACCAGCTGCAAACAGCCATCATCCCCTCATCCAGACTGGCCAGGCACCCCAGTGGGGACCCCCACCCTGAATGGGGTATGACTAGCTGCAAACAGCCATCATCCCCTCATCCAGACTGGCCAGGCACCCCAGTGGGGACCCCCACCCTGAAGGGGGTGTGACCAGCTGCAAACAGCCATCATCCCCTCATCCAGACTGGCCAGGCACCCCAGTGGGGACCCCCATCCTGAAGCAACAAGATGATGGCTAATTTGCATACTGAAAGTGGGTGGCAGTGGGAAAGGTCGTCTGCCGTCCAGGCACCCGGATCTGTGACCCTGCCGGGTGGGGGGAGCACAGGAGGCTGTCCGCGGTCCCGGGACCTGGATCCGTGACCCTTCCCGGTGGGGCAGCAGCTCGCACAGGGGCGGATCAGCCGAGGTTGGGCAGGGCAGGACGCCTGGCTTCCGCCCAGCCCCAGTCACTCTGGGCAGGTGAGCAGTGCAGAGAGCCTCTGGACAGGGGAGGCAGGCTGGCGGAGGGCAGCCTGTACTCCCCACATGGCGTTGGTGACAGCTCTGAGTACGCCAAGCGGAGCCTGCAGGCTGAGCTGAAGTAGCGCCTGCAGGCCATCAGCGCCCAGGAGTGGCTGCGCAAGATCTGCCTCCTGGCCCAGAAGGTGCAGGATCCCAGGGACAGCCACCATGGCGGGCCAGACTGACATCCTTCTGGCCACTCCACAGGGCTTGCAGATCTGCAAAGCCAGAGGCCTCTGGTGTGCCCATCCCCCCCTGGTGTGTGAACATCCCGCAGCACACTGTCACCCTACCACGCCTGCAACAGTTGCAAACCAAGGCGTGCACAAGTTCCCCCCACCTCTTCACGGCATTCCATCAACCCGGCATGCCTAACACCCCCACAGGATGTGCACACATCCCCTCTGATGCGCTCATGTCCTTTGGAGAGTGTCTGGGTGTTGTGGGTGCTGAGGGTGGGCGCCTGTGAGATGACAGTGAGAGGGCAGAGTGGTGATGCCCTGTTCCCACGGAGGCCAGTGCAGCTACGAGATCACCTCTGGGGGTGTTAATGCAAAGGAAGGAGCAGGTGCAGATAGACAAACCTGGTGGGCACGGGCAGCCCTTGCTGAGGTGCCTTTGGTCAGCGTTCAAGATCAAGAACCCAGAGGCGGAGAGGAATTTCGTCCTCTCAGTGAAACAGTGGGATAGTCAGGGCGACTGTAGAGGAGGAATGTGCACTTTGGGTGCCAGCACCCATGAGCGAAGGCTGCCCTGACTGAGCCTCGCTTGCTAGGGGCCTAGCTCACTCCTGCCAGGCAGTGGGTGACAGGACGTGTTTTTCCGAATTAATGAGAGAAAACGTTGATTCTCCTGCTGACCATGAAGGTGGAAAGTGAAGTGGGGAGACATGTGGGGAGTGAGCGAGGTTCCCTGTGTGGGGGTTCCAAATCTACTGTTGGTTTATTTCACCGCTGACTAGAGATATACAGGGTGTCCCCCCAAAATGTATACACACTTTGAATACCTACTAATTCCAATGGTTTTAAGCATAAGAAAGAAACAACAATGGAGCTGTTATCTGTTAAAAGTGTGGGCACAAACAGGTAGTTGGACATTCCCTGAGGGGT
>NW_005871413.1:951897-955377 GCF_000147115.1 Myotis lucifugus
ACTTGTTGGATCCTCCTGCCTTGACAAATATGCCTTAACAAGAGAGAAAGGCTCGTAAGTCCAAGTTTAGGATTCCCAGAGTTCCACGACGGAACCTGGCTCCTTGTCTTCCTACCGACATCTGTTCTCTTGCCTTTTCCAGCTGCCTTGCTTGGCTCGGGGCCCTGGATCACTCGCTCGGGCTGCTGGCGTTGACTCACCTTCTCTGACTGACCTTTCCCCTCCCTCTTATAAGGACCCTGAGATCAATTATATTGGGCCCACCTGGATAATACAGGCTCATCTCTGCATCCTAAATCCTTAATTTAATCACATCTGCATCCTCCTTCGAAATGTAACATGACACATTCACCAGGTCCGGGCGTTAGGGTGTGGGTATCTTTGAGGGGCTATTGTCCTATCGACCACAGTTTCCTAGGGATTCCGGGTGGGCACAGCCCCTTGGCCCCAGCGACTCCGGCAGGGGGAGGTGACGAGAAGAGTTCTCAAAAACATGGGTCCCAGCCCTAACCGGTTTGGCCCAGTGGATAGAGCGTCGGCCTGGGGACTGAAGGGTCCCAGGTTCGATTTCAAGTCAAGGGCATGTACCTTGGGTGCAGGGCATATCCCCAGTAGAGGGTGTGCAGGAGGCAGCTGATCGATGTTTCTCTCTCATCGATGTTTCTAACTCTCTATCCCTCTCCCCTTCTTCTCTGTGAAAAATCATAAATTATATTTTTTAAAACAAACAAACCAACAACGACATGTTGCTTAAAAAAACGTTTACAGCTTGTGTGCAGTGGCACATTTAACAAGTATGAAATCGAGATGGTTGAGGGACTGCATAAATCTCATGAATCCATTTGTATATGATCCCTTTTGTGTTTTATAATCACAATAAGGAGCAAAGATAAAAATAGAAAACAAGTTAGACTATTGTTTTCCTTTCTGTGCTTGTAAATCCTCCCATGAGAAGATATGTCCCATTGATTTTACAAGAGTGTAAGTCAGGGTGTTAGAGGCAGGAAAAGAAGAGGGAGAGAGAGGAGAGAGAGAGAAATATGTGAAAGAGAGAGAAACATCACTCCAGCCTAGGGGAACTCATTTTTCTTATTAGTACATTTATTTCAAAATTTTTATGTATCATTAGTGGAGAGCTATGTTGTAGAAATTTTTTTTTTTTTTTTATATTTTATTGATTTTTTACAGAGAGGAAGGGAAAGAGATAGAGAGTTAGAAACATCGATGAGAGAGAAACATCGACCAGCTGCCTCCTGCACATCTCCCACTGGGGATGTGCCCGCAACCCAGGTACATGCCCTTGACCGGAATCGAACCTGGGACCTTTCAGTCCGCAGGCCGACGCTCTATCCACTGAGCCAAACCGGTTTTGGCATGTTGTAGAAATTTAATGAAACTGAACATACATTAATAATGTCATTCTTGAAAACTTTTAATACAAAAAAATGATAGTGTAGGGCACTGGTTCTCAACCTTGCTAATGCCGCGACCCTTTAATACAGTTCTGCATGTTGTGGTAACCCCCAAACATAAAATTATTTTTGTTGTTACTTCATAACTGTAATGTTGCTACTGTTATGAATTGTAATGTAAATATCTGATATGCAGGATGTATTTTCATTGTTACAAATTAAACATAATTAAAGCATAGTCATTAATCACAAAAACAATATGTACTTATATATGTGTTTTCCGACAGTCTTATTGACCCCTGTGAAAGGGTCGTTCGACCCCCAAAGGGGTCGCGACCCACATGCTGAGAACCGCTGGTGTAGGGTATGTCTCTCATGTGAGTATAGAATCGAAGGGAAATGTAAAGAATCAAGGCCTGATTGTTTAAAGCTCCCATGAAAAAGCCAATGATCTAGAGGAAATAAAAGTAAGTCCTTCGCAGAAACCGGTTTGGCTCAGTGGATAGAGCGTCGGCCTGCGGACTGGAGGGTCCCAGGTTTGATTCCGGTTAAGGGCATGTACCTGGGTTGTGGGCACATCCCCAGTGGGAGATGTGTAGGAGGCAGCTGATCGATGTTTCTCTCTCATCGATGTTTCTTACTCTCTGTCTCTCTCCCTTCCTCTCTGTAAAGAATCAATAAAATATATTTTAAAAAAAAAGTAAGTCCTTCATTTTCCAAAGCAAACCCAAACTAACAAGAGGGACATTTCCAGATGTGAAGTGATGGTCTTTGTACAACTTTCATTAAATCGCTACTACAAAAAAAAAAAATCACTACTACACCCTTGTTCCTGAGAAAAGGTGACTATTGTAACGTTTGACCGAAGAAAGGCACCAGAGTCCAAATTAAAAGCAGAGTGCACTGTTTATTCAAGAGGCAGATGCTCTCGGGTGAGGTCCTTCGGTCTGCAAGCACAGGCCGGGGGAGTCACACACAATAGGGGGAGTGGGAAGATTATATGGGCAGGTTTGTTGTCAGTTGCCGGTCGCTATCAGAATGTTTGTAGCAGTTTGCAGTTGGGCTGGAAACGGGATGTTTGGTGGAGATGGAAAGTCCCTTGCCAGTGTTCAGTTTGTGTTTGGGGTTCCCTTGGCGCCCCGTATCCACCTGGACCTTACATTTCGACCTTTTAGTGATAATGGGTGTTGACCGCTCTGGCTGCTTCGGGCTTAGTTGGGATGTAGGCTTATGGGCCCTGGGTCGGAGGGTCCAGGGGGATGCGGGAGCAGGGATGTCGTAGCATCTGGTTAACTGCTACCTTTGTGATGTTTTTTGCCCAATTTTGAAGGAACTGTAAGAGATAAGAAGCAAATATTAATAATAGACAAATGATAACCAGGGGACCCAGGAAGGGTAGGAGCCAAGGCATCAGGGAATTCCAGACAGAGTTAGGAAGTTAAGCAGTTGGTTATGCCCCCGCCCACAGGAGGTTGCATTGTTCCCCCTGTGCGCTCATATTCATTCTAACCTCATTCTAACCGCCCGCCTAACTCTTTGTGCTCCGCCAAATCTCCGCCCCCATGACTGCCAGCAATTTAAATTCACAGGTAGCTGGCCAGTTCCCTTTGCAAGAAATTGCAGCTGGGAAAGATTTTATCCGGACAGCCATTCTCTCTCACTTTTCTGATCTTCCCCAAATTAAAAAATGCTCTCTTCAGACCCTCTCAACCAGCAGCCACCTTCTCCCCTATCCCTGAGAGCCCAAATCCTGAGAACGTTAGCTCCAAAACAGCCTCTTCTATTTCTGCGCCCATTCTGCCGGAGGGAGGCAGAAGGGACTGAGGGCAGAGTCTGAATCTATGCCCCCCACTCTCTAACCTGAGCCCTCAGACCACGGTCCGAGATCAAGTGAAAAATGGCCTTTAACATTTTAATGCCCACCTTCAACAGAAGGTAGACCTACAGCTTCGTTGCAGTCCTGTGGCTGAAGCAGCCCCCGGTCCCAAGGGGCTGTGCGCGTTGGGGGTGCAATGAAAGGATCGCCACCGGAGAATGCTTCAAATGCGGAAATAAAGCCACTGGCAAA
>NW_005871413.1:956801-959672 GCF_000147115.1 Myotis lucifugus
TAAAGCCTTTAGTCGGAGAGGCTGATCCTCAGGGGGCCCCTGGGACCTCCTGCAACTTCCGATTCCACCAGAGTGTCAGTTTCTGGTTCTCAGAGGAGATGCAGCCCAGTGTTACGAAGGTCTCCCGGGTTTAGGCACCAAGATGTAACGTTTGACCGAAGAAAAGGCACCAGAGTCCAAATTAAAAAGCAGAGTGCACTGTTTATTTCAAGAGGCAGATGCTCTCGGGGTGAGGGTCCCGTGGTCTGCGATCACAGGCCGGGGGGAGTCACAACACAATAGGGGGGAGTGGGGAAGATTATATGGGCAGGTTTGTTGTCGTTTTGCCGGTCGCTACCAGAATGTTTTGTAGCAGTTTTGCAGTTGGGCTGGAAACGGGATGTTTTGGTGGAGCTGGAAAGTCCCTTGCCAATGTCCAGTTTGTGTTTTGGGTTCCCTTGGCGCCCCGTATCCACCTGGACCTTACAACTATTAACTCTACAGTGAGGGGAGCACCTGTGCCACGTGATCATCAGGTGGACTGAGACAATGGGCATCAAGTGACTGAGGCACATGGAAGGTCAGGTCACCACTGCTGTGACATTACTGCCAAAAATACCTCAATAAGTAAATACGTGGAAATGATCACAAATAAACATTTGTTTTGGCAAGTGCCAATCCACCTGTGCCTCTCATGTTCTGTAAGCTAACAGTGCATTTACCTACCAAGTCTCTCCTACTACAATAATGAGCAAGTCTCTTCTATTTGCCCTTTTTTCCAGAACTTTCTGAGCTATTATGAGCAGTCAGATGTGCAGCTTCTTACCCCTGATCTATAGCTGATGCTGCAGCCACATGAAACTAAAACCTGCATTTGCTTTCTTCACTGATACCTCAGCCTCTAATAAGAGGGACATTTCCAGCCTCTGACACCATCCCAATAGGGATGTTAGACATGGCTGCCTTCCAAGTTTGATCTGTCACCAAAGGCACATTTTCAGTAGTTGAAAGTCACTGATTAAAGGTAGGAATGCTTCCTGAATGCTTCCTCTACCCCTCCCTTTCCCACTTCCCCTCCCCCTCCCTCTCCCCTTTCCCTCTCTCTCCCTTTCCTTTTTCTGCCCCTACTTCCCTGACTTCCACTCTTGAAAAGTTAATGGAAAATAGGTAAGAAAATATCTTCTCACGGGAGGATTTACAACCTCACAAATTTACAACCATAAAATGCATGCAGACAAGGCTCTGGAAAAATGGAGGGGAGTATAACCCGGACAGTGTGGCTGAGAAGTAGACGGCTGACCTATGAACCAGGAGGGCAGGCTTAGGTTCCTCATCAGGGCACATTCCAGGCTTCAAACTCCATACCCAGTGCATGCAGGAGGCAGCTGCCCCATGATTCCCTACCTAATTGATGTTTCTATCTCTCTCTCCATCTCCTTTCCATTCTGAAAGCAATTAAAAATATATATTGAAAAGAAGGGAAAAAGAGAAAAACACACAAAAAAGAGAAATATAGAAAGTGCTGACATTGACTGTGTTGAATAAAGTAATAAAATAAGGAAAGAAAAACAACCTGCAAAAACAAGAACATCAGAGTAGAGAAATAAATCACCAGATGTCAGAGGAAAAGGAAACATAGCCTGTGCCCCAGGACACATCTTTTACCTGAGAAGCAGCCATTTGGTCCTGGTCCTGATCAGGGTGTGAGGTGTTTTCTCAGGTGACACTATGTTGAGGAGTCACAGAATGTGCCTTCTAAGATGTCAGCACAGCCTGTTAATCAGCTCATCTCACTCACAGTCAGAAGGACCTGGAAATGAGGAAAAGGCCAACCCTCTTGTCTTCAGTCACAGGAGAGACAGGAACAATGAGCCCCTACATGGAGACCACACTGTGAGGTATTTTATTTCGTCTTCATGGGTCTCTCCTCCCAAAGACACCCACAAACTCCTACAGAAATGAGAGCGTGAGCTGCAGTCCTGACGCCGGAAACCAAACAGAGCACCCCCTTACGTCCCCCGAACAAAGCCTGCTCCCCACTCTCACAAAGGCATCCTGCACCCCTCCTGCTATCCCCGTCCTCACCTTCCATCACCTGGAGCACCTCAGTAACCAAGGATGCCCCACCCAGAGCAGCTGTCCAACTCTATGGGGAAAAGTGCACCTGAGGGCATTTCTTTAAGCTCCTCAGGGGATCTGAGAAGACCCAGAAGATTTATCTAAGGATGTTTTCAAATAATAAATTGTCAGACATAGAAAAAGAAAATCCACAAAACACACACCACCCCACAGGAACAAAGCTAAGGCTTTAAATAGTCCTGAAAGAAAAGGATCAAATGGTGACACAGGTCACTTCCTCGTGGCATCCCAGGAAATGACAAGGGACCCAGGACCAACAGACAAGTCTCTCTCCTCTCAGTGAATAAAGGTTGCAACTGGAAGGAAATGATTATAAAATTCCCAAGCCTTACAAACTGGAGATTTAGAATTCTCATTCAACCTGTATAACTAATACAATTCAGCTGTTAAATTAAAAAAATAAAGGCACACCTAGGCAGCATAACTCAGTGACTGAGCTTAGACCTATGAACCATGGTTAGGTCATGGTTAGATTCCTAGTCCGGATAAATGATTGTCTTTCCTCATTGATGTTTCTAACTCTCTCTCCCTCTCCCTGCCTCCTGGAGATGAACAGATATATATATATATATATATATCCGCAGCCAATACATCACAACTTAACCATCCACCACCCATCAGCTCACCCCTCACCCAGATCAGGGTTCCCTCCTCACACTACTATGTATTTCTGTCTGTGGATCTGTCTCTGTCTCCTGCTCCCTTTCCCTCCACTGTGGTCCTTTCCTGTGTCCCCCTCTCCCCTGCTTTCTC
>NW_005871413.1:960468-980203 GCF_000147115.1 Myotis lucifugus
CCCCGGGAACGGTTTTCAGCGGGAAAACCGCGCGGAGGAGGAGGCCACAGCCACAGGCGGAGAGACCCCGGGCCGGGGCGACGGTTTCCTCCCAAAGGAACGTGGCGCCCGCACCGCGCAGCCTCCCGGACGCGGACTCACCGCTGAGAGGTTCTTTCTGCCGGGGACCCCAACAAGGACTTCAGCGCAGGCAGCGCCCTCAGCCTTCCCTGCGGGGAGGGGGACCGGGAGCGTCAGCTTTAAAGACAAACACCCTCCTCAGGGGGAACCGCCACCTTCCCCTCCACAGCCGCTTCCGCGTCTGCAAGGAACTGCGCATGCGCCCTCCCCGCGGGGTGGGCGGGGCCAGAGCCTGAGCTGAGCGACTGCGCGATGGGGGCGGGGCCGAGCCCGGCGGCCAGGCCTGTGCAGGGACAGAGGGAGGGAGGGCGGGGCAGGAGCGAGGGGGCAGCCCCGGGACCCCGCACCTCCTCCCACAGCACAGCCCTTCCTGGGGGAGTTTCCCACGTCATTGTCAGGGTTTTGGCTGGTGACGCGGCTGCGAAAGGATTCACAAGGGAGAGAAGAGACAGGAGCAGAGGGAGGGCGTTTATTTTACTTCTTTAAAGGGAGGAAAGGGCCAGGTGCCCTCTCTGATGGCACAAGGCACCCCAGATAGAGTGGCTTTTCCTTTATTAGGGTGCTAGCGAGTAAATGGCAGCTGTGGCAAAAGCATAAAGAGGGAGGAGGAACCTGGAATTCACACAGAAGTTTCCCAGCTCCCAGAGGCTGTGCTTAGAGCTATGGCTGGTCTGCCCTTCAGCTGCAGGTGTCCCAGGGAGGGGTCTTTCCCAGGATCTTCACAAGCCGGGAGCACATTCTTACAGTGAAGTTACAGGGAACTCAAAAGGCGGGCAGATTGGGTTTTGTTGGAAGCTATCTATTGTCTTCACTATCAGAGAAGTGTAAAAAAGGAGCCCTAAATGCTGGTGAACATTGAGCCCTGGCAAGGGCCAGAGCTATGCACTGATGGGTTGGTTGAGACAATGGTAGCTCAAGCAACTTCCTGACCAATTAGTCTGAGAGTAAATCTTTACTTATATTCCTGACCTTTAAGATAGTCTGTCTTAAAGTTAATGGAATTGCCTGCCTGACTAAGGCCTATATTTTTATCCAAAATTGAATAAAAGTTTGGCAAGGCTTGGGCACCAGTGGGAGTCCTTCCCCTTGAGTTGGACTTTCGCCTGGCCCCCAATATTTCCGAATTATTATTTCTTGTCTCATCTCTGCCATTTGTGCGTGGCCCCTCTCCAGATCCCAAACCCTGAACCACGCGGGACATGGTTTCACCCAGGGGTTGAAATCAGAAACTTTTTACCTGCGATTTTCCTGGATCCTTAAACCCTCAGTAATGGGGGGGGGGGGAGCAGCCTGCTCTCTCAGCCCCTCCCTGTCTCCCCATCTGAAGGGAGAGGCAGCTTAAGTTAGGGAAGCAGGTGGATGGGGGTGTCAGAGACAGACCCAGATATCCATTCATGGTTAGGCACCTGATGAAGATAGTCCCATCCAACACAGTGGGAAACAGATTTTAATTGATATATTTTTCAAGGGATAAATTTTTTTAGTTGTAAGTTTTGGTCTTTGAAGTCTTTGTGTTTGGGAAGGCATTCTTGTATTAAATTAACTTGAATACTGTTTTTTCACTACACACCTGTTATTATTTCATCCTTACCACATGTCTCTGGATGAGGCAGTAACATGGAACTCAGCCACAAGTTTTGGTGAGGTGATCACGTTGAGAAGGGGTGTCTATTCACACATGGACTGGAGCCTGCAAGTAGGCTCTGCATTATCAGCCAGGGTGGTCAGTCAGAACTGCTTAGGGGCCCCATCTGGATGGATAACCTGGCAGGTCTATACAAACCAGGAAATAAGAGACTACACATGAATTGATGTATTAATGTGCACGAATGCGCAGGAACCAATGGGAAAAAACAAGACTGATAGGAGAAACAGCCTTTGCCTCATGTGAACAGCATATGTTAAGGGTCTTATTCTCCTATTCATTAGATACCCTATGTCTTCTGGTTGAAGTAGTTAAAACATTTATATTGTAAGTGATTAAGATAGGTATGTTGTTGTTATTGGCATTTTCAAATTAATTCAATCATAGGAGGGGGCTTTAAGCTCCTATTGACATCAATGGGTAGATCGTCCAGAGAAATAAATCATTAAAAAAAAAAAAAAAATGCCGAAACCGGTTTGGCTCAGTGGATAGAGCGTAGGCCTGCGGACCGAAAGGTCCCAGGTTCGATTCCGGTCAGGGGCATGTACCTGGGTTGCAGGCACATCCCCAGTAGGGGGTGTGCAGGAGGCAGCTGATCGATGTTTCTAACTCTCTATCTCTTTCCCTTCCTCTCTGTAAAAAATCATTAAAATATATTTAAAAAAAAAAAAGGGGGGGGGTCTTAAATGAATCACTAGAAAAGACAGATTTTTTAAAAATTTAAATTCCTTATTGTTTCAAGTATTACATATCTATCTTTCCTCGCCTTCATCCCCCGACCTCTCCCCAGAATTTTATATGTTTACCACAGAGATTATCAACTGGAGTGTCACACAGGAAAACTGGTGTGCTGCAATAATTATTAAAACAGTCAACAGTGACTGTTTAGTCAATAGCACACACTATATTACCCATACATTGTCAAAAAAATAAGTGACAACAGCAAACAGTAATAGCTGTGAGGTGTGGATGAACCAGAATCAGACATTTTCGAGGGAAGATTGGCAAAATATATATTTTGGTGGACCACTGAATTGCAGTAATTAGATCATGTGTGCCATGTGAAAAAAAAAAAGTTGAAATCTCTGATTTAGAGCTTTTCACCCCAAAGTGGAGGAAATTGCATTCTGGACAAAATGAAGACAGAATGCCCTGTAACCCAAAAGACAGTGGGTACTTCATCTATTTTCCTAATGGCCACGTGGAATAAAAAAAAAAGATCTTATCTGTGTTTTGTATCAACACACCTCCTCAAAGTTCCTCACTAAAGTACCAGAAAACGGAACTATTGTCAAGATGGGATTGAATTCTATGAATGACCTGGATCCCATAGTTTGCCCAGTAACAGAACAAAACATAAAGCCCCGACTAGAGATGTCCCCACCTTTCCTTTCTTGCAAATTGAGAAACCTATAAAGACTAGAGGCCCCGTGCACAACATCCATGAACTGGGGGTGAGGGGTCCTTCAGCCCAGCCTGTGGACTCTTGCAGTTTGGGACCCTTGGGGGATGTCCACCTACCAGCTTATGCCCGCTCCCCAGATGAATCCTGGACACAAAATATCAGCACATACATATACATATGAATGCTCCATGGGTATGTCAGAAAATAGAGTACAAGGATTTTGAACATCTTGTTTCTTTTTTTTCCTAAATATTTTATTTATTTATTTATTTTTATTGCTTAAAGTCTTACAAAGGTTATTACATATGTCTCCTTTTTCCCCCCACCCTTGACAATCCCCTGGCCTCCCCTACCCCCTGGTGTCTTATGTCCATTGGTTATGTTTATATGCATGCATACAAGTCCTTTGGTGGATCTCTTAGCCCTCCACCTGCTCCCCCACCCTCCCCGGCCTTCCTGCTGTAGTTTGACAGACTGTATGAGGCAGCTCTGCCTCTGTATCTATTTTTGTTCATAAGTTTATAATGGTCTTTATTATCCATGAATGAGTGAGGTCATGTGGTATTTTTCCTTCATTGACTGGCTTATTTCACTAAGCATAGTGCTCTCCAGTTCCATCCATGCCGTTGCAAATGTTAAGAGTTCTGTTGAGACCCTCTCCCAAAAGGTCCTGCAGGGTAGAGGTGGCGTGGGATTAAAGCACCAGAGACCAGGGTTAGGAGGACTGGCACAAAGCACCAGCAACTTTAATTTTTACACACACTGTTTTATAGCTAAGCTGTGGCTGGTCATGCTTCATAGATCACTGCTAGGGCTTGGCCTCTCATGAGGAAGTAGCAGATCGTTACAGGCTGGGCAAGACTGGGCAAGCTTTGTCTAGTTCCATCTATGTTTGACAGTTGCTATGACAAACAGTTGCTATGACAAAATGTCTGCTTGCCTAGATCACAAGAACTGGGGTGCAAGCCAAGTTCATGTCCTGTACATGACTTGGAGTGGGGTCAGGCCTTTCCTGTAGCCCACGGCCTCTTACAGAGTTCCTTCTTTTTTACAGCAGCATAGTATTCCAACATGTAGATGTACCACAGTTTTCTAATCCACTCATCTACTGACGGGCACTTAAGCTGTTCCCAGATCTTAGCTATGGTGAATTGTGCTGCTATGAACATAAGGGTGCGAACATCTTGTTTCTGTATTCATTTTGTCAGTCCTTTGGGTGTCACATGGATAGGAACTGATGAATGTGGAGAGAATGATTTCTCTTTACATTTGTATTGTTCCTCAAATTTCTACCACCTTGTAGAAATTCAGCACTAGACACTGAGAATAAATGGAGGGCTTTCATTTTAATCTCGGCTATCCTGCTGTCCCTGGATCTTAGAGTGAAGGCTTGGAAAACACTCCAGGGACAGATAATGCCAATGGACATACCTCTGGTCATGCTGTCATTATACAAAATACTTTTGCATCCAAAATAATAAAAGGTTTCAACTGCAAATCTGCCATGGTCTCTGGGGTTCCTCTAGAAAGAACGACCAGCATTGGCCTACATTCAAGAAAGAGAGAATAAAACCTGTATACCATGGGGTAATTCCATCCCAATAAAGAAGTTAATGAGGTAACACTCAGGAATTCTTTTTTTTAAAAAATATATTTTATTGATTTTTTACAGAGAGGAAGGGAGAGGGATAGAGAGTTAGTAACATTAATGAGAGGGAATGAGAGAGAGAAACATCAATCAATGCCTCCTGCACATCCCCTACTGGGGATATGCCCACAACCAAGGTACATGCCCTTGACCGGAATCGAACCTGGGACCCTTCAGCCTGCAAGCCGATGCTCTATCCACTGAGCCAAATCAGTTAGGGCACACTCAGAAATTCTTAAGGTTTCCAATGAGTATCAGGACAAGAAAAATAACTCCATCTACAAAGTACACAGATGCCAATTTGTGGTATTCCAAAAGTTCATATTCATATTAAAAACTATAGCCGAAACCGGTTTGGCTCGGTGGATAGAGTGTCGGCCTGCGGACTGAAAGGTCCCAGGTTCGATTCCGGTCAAGGGCATGTACCTGGGTTGCGGGCACATCCCCAGTAGGGAGTGTGAGGAGGCAGCTGATCGATGTTTCTAACTCTCTATCTGTCTCCCTTCCTCTCTGTAAAAAATCAATAAAATATATTTAAAATAAATACAATAAAATAAAAACTATAGATGTCAGCATGAGAACATGAGTGGTGGGCTATCTACTTTATGAAAATAAAGCAAAATATTCACCAAGTTCTGATGTCAGTCACTGCATTATAAATTCCAAACTATTGAGCAGACGTTACACTGGTTTGAAGGGCTGACTTGGGACAGGAAGAGCTTTACATGCTGAGGTCACAGCACTGCAAAAAGAATGGCAGCCTAGAAGACAAAGTGAAAAACCAGAGAGAAACAAGAACTGGGAAATGAAATAAATAGAATTAGTTTTTCTGAGTTTAGCCAGCAGTGCAGCCTTGGAAAGGTGGCCTCTCTGGACTAGCAGAGTTCATGGCAATTCTGCATCCTGGGCAAAACAATGTCACGGGTATTACAATATTCCTCTTAATTATGGAAAACCTATTACACAGACAGCATGGACCTGAGTTGCAGTTCCAGTCACGTAAATGTCACAACCACAAATTGACATTCAGATGAAAAGTTTTCAGTTGAACATATCGGCACAGAAAAGGAACTAATGTTCATTATATCATTTACAGAAAGTTAGAACTATTTTAAACAATTAATGCAATAGTATATTCTCCAGTAGAAGAAAAAATATATGTATCCAATATTCCAGAGAAAAATGAATATAAATGAAATACATATAATATACACAGCTCACAGATGTTTAAGGAAGTTAACAACCCCATGATTTCACACATACAGCAGGAATAACACATAGCAGCAAGTGATATGGGAATAGAACCACATTAATATTTCCTATTCAAAATACCTCACATGATTTCAATATAAAATAGATAACACTCTAAGTAACTGTAGATATGGAAACATAAATTCTTTTGATATATTCAAGTATAAAAATATTACCTAATAACATTTAAAGTTTGGAGTACACTGTGTAATAAACATTCTGATTTAGAACAATACGTGAAAGGCATTTTGGCTACCTATCTAGTGTGAAGTCAGTGATATTTTCATAATCAATTACATACTTCGGTCAAGTTTTTATATCTTTAAAGTCACTTTAAGGCATAAATTCCTTGGAAATTTATCAACTGTATATTTTGAACAAAAGTCCTTTGTCCTATATCATAAATGTAGAATTTCTACCCAATTACAATCCTTGGTATTGACTGAGGTTGTAGGTCCCAGTATATGATTTCCCACATTCATCAGTTTCAAGGTTTCCCTGTAGAATGAATGCCAATGTAAGGAATAAGGTACGGGTACTGATTAAAGATTTCAGGACTATGTTTATATTTGTATTGTTTCTCTCCAGTATGAATTCTGATTTCAACTACGTTTTGCATACTGAATAAGCTTTCAGAATTCTTTATATCTGATGGGCTTCTATCCAGTAATAATTATCAGATGCTCTATGAGATACATACACTTTGACATATGCCTCTTAATTTATAAGGCCTAATTTTAACATTCTCTATGAAGATTAAACCTATGGTTAAATCTTTGGCCAAATACTAGATTACTTCTGTTCTTCTTTAGAATGATTCTTAAAATTTTGACTCAGTTTGACTACACGTTAAAGGCTCTCTCACATTTTCTACAGTGTAGGCTTTCCACCACTATAAAATCAATGATGCTCGGTAAACTTTGATTTGAGGGTAAATGCTCCAGCCCATTTCCTAAGTTTGTAAGGACTCTCTTTAGTAGGAAGACTCTCAGGTACAGTAATATATAAATAGCACGGAAAGGCCTTTTTATATTTTGCACATTTATTTGGCTTCATCCCAGTACGAATTCTGTGATATTCACTAACTTCTCCCTGGTAAACACTTCCATCACTCCTCACATCTGTTAAGACTTCTCTCAAGTATGAACTCTCTGATGATAAGTGAGGGATGAAGAATGCCTAAAGGCTTTGCCACATTCTCTACATTTATAAGGCTTCCTTTCAGGATGAACTCTCTGATGTCGATTAAGCTGTAAGGAGTCCCTGAATGCTTTGCCACATTGTCTACATTTATAAGGTTTCTCTCCAGTGTGAACTCTCTGATGACCAGTAAGGGCTGAGGACTGGCTAAAGGCTTTGCCACATTCTGTACATTTATAAGGATTTTCTCCAGTGTGAATTCTCCGATGCTTAGTAAGGTTTGAGGACCTGCCAAAGACTTTGCCACATTTTCCACATTTATAATGCTTCTCTCCACTATGAACTTTCTGATGTCGTTTAAGCTGTGAGCAGACCCTGAATGCTTTGCCACATTCTGTACATTTATAAGGCTTCTCTCCAGTATGAACTCTCTGATGTCGATTAAGCTGTGAGGAGTCACTGAATGCTTTGCCACATTCTGTACATTTATAAGGCTTCTCTCCAGTATGAACTCTCTGATGCATAATAAGGTGTGAGGATCTACCAAAGGCTTTGCCACATTCTCTACATTTATAACGCTTCCCTTCAGTATGAACTCTCTGATGACCAGTAAGGGATGAGGACTGGTTAAAGGCTTTGCCACATTCTGTACATTTATAAGGCTTCTCTCCAGTATGAACTCTCTGATGTCTAGTAAGAAGTGAAGAGCTTCCAAAGGCTTTGCCACATTCTCCACATTTATAAGGCTTCTCTCCAGTATGAACTTTCTGATGTTGATTAAGCTGTGAGGAGACCCTGAATGCTTTTCCACATTCTGTACATTTATAAGGCTTCTCTCCAGTATGAACTCTCTGATGTCGAGTAAGATGTGAGGAGTCCCTGAATGCTTTGCCGCATTCGGTACATTTATGAGGCTTCTTTCCAGTATGAACTCTCTGATGAATAAGAAGGTGTGATGATCTACTAAAGGCTTTGCCACATTCTCTACATTTATAAGGTTTCTCTCCAGTGTGAACTCTCTGATGACCAGTAAGGGCTGAGGACTGGCTAAAGGCTTTGCCACATTCTGTACATTTATAAGGCTTCTCTCCAGTATGAACTCTCTGATGTCTAGTAAGAAGTGAAGAGCGGCCAAAGGTTTTGCCACATTCTCCACATTTATAAGGCTTCTCTCTCGTATGAACTTTCTGATGTTGATTAAGCTTTGTGGACTCACTGAATGCTTTGCCACATTCTGTACATTTATAAGGCTTCTCTCCAGTATAAATTCTCTGATTTACAGTGCAACCTGACAGCCAATTACATGTTTTACCAGAATCTTTACATTTATAAGGTTCTCCACTATGGATTTTTTTCATTTTATTTAGATTGAATACTTGACTGGAGATTCTGCCACAAGGATTCCATTTGTAAGCCTCCTCCCCAGTATGACCATTCTCTTGTTCAGTGTAATTTAAAAACTGCTGAAAAGACTGGACGCGTTTACTTCCTTTGTGTGTCTTATCCATAATAGGAATAAACTGATGTATATTGTGATAGGACATTTGCTCAAAGACTTTTCCACCTTTATAATAGTCCTCTGCTGTAAGGTAACAGAAATTAATACAAAATAACAAATTAAGTATGTGTTTACATGAATAACAGCATAATTGAACTACACATGCAATGATCTGAAACTGCAGTGCTAACACTGTAAGCTGTCGTGAGTACCCAAGGTTGACATATACATTCAAATCCACATCCCAATGACACTTTTCAAAAAGTTAGCAAACCTCATCCTGAAATTGGTATGAAATGACACAGGAAACCAGGGAACCCAAAACAAACTTGGGAGAGACAGTATAACCTTAAAGGCATCACGCTTCCTGATTTAAAATATATTTCATAACTGGTGTTATTAAAAAGTATAATAGCCGAAAACGGTTTGGCTCAGTGGATAGAGCGTCGGCCTGCGGACTGAGGGGTCCCAGGTTCGATTCCGGTCAAGGGCATGTACCCGGGTTGCGGGCACATCCCCAGAGGGAGATGTGCAGGAGGTAGCTGATTGATGTTTCTCTCTCATCGATGTTTCTGACCCTCTATCTCTCTCCCTTCCTCTCTGTAAAAAATCAATAAAAAATATATTTTTAAAAAAAGGAATTAAAATATATATATAATATACACATTGAGACACAGGTAAATACAGGAGCACAATAGGCCCTGTTAAGTTCGGTTCAGGGTTAGAGCATAATCCTGTGCACTTCAGGGTGGTGGATTGAATGCCCGTTCAAGGGCACATGCCTCGGTTGCAAATTCCCACACAACCTGGGTTGAAGTAGGAACAGAAGGGGGCCAGTCAATGTGTATCTCTCACATCAATGTTTCCTTCTCTCTCCCGGTCCCTGCTCCCACCCTTCCATTCTCTCTGAAAAGCAATGAAAAAAACATTTATGTTCTCATGTGAGGTTTAACCACACCTATAAAAAAAGAAGCACTGTAGAATAAAAAGCCTATTTAAAGCTTCTCACGCATGAGGTAAAATAATCTTCTAAAATGGTGCTTATATCACAAAAGAAATAAAGGACATACTCATATATACGAATAGTGTTGAGATACTTAGATGTCTATATATAAAAGAATAAGGGAAGTTTGAAACATAAAGCTAGTAATAACTCAAACTATTAAAAGAAAAGTTATAGAAAAGTATTTGTTTTTATATAATACATTTTTATTTATTTTAGAGAGGGAGGGAGGAGAGATAGATAGAATCATTAAGAGAGAGTCATTGATTGGTTGTCTCCTGCATTGCCCCTACTGGGGAATCCTGGTCATGTGCCCTTGATTGGAATTGAATCCGGGACCCTTCTGTCCACAGGCCAACACGATACTCTATCCACTAAGGCAATCTGGCTAAGGCATATAGAAAAGTTTTTATGTCATTTGATTTTATATTGTATCATTGAATGGAAAGGTAAACAAAACAGAGTAGTCAAAAGGCATTACACACCACATAAAAATAACTTCACATTAAAGCAAATTGTCAGTGCGTTAAAAATACAAGCTGTAGCCCTAACCGGTTTAGCTCAGTGGATAGAGCGTCGGCCTGTGGACTGAAAGGTCCCAGGTTCGATTCCGGTCAAGGGCATGTACCTTGGTTGTGGGCACATCCCCAGTGGGGAGTGTGCAGGAGGCAGCTGGTTGATGTTTCTCTCTCATCGATGTTTCTAACTCTCTATCCCTCTCCCTTCTTCTCTGTAAAAAAATCAATAAAATATATTTAAAAAAAAAATACAAGCTGTGAATTGGGAAAAAAAATCCTACAAAGCATATTATCTGATAAGTACTTAATATTCAGAATATATAAAAATCAACGTGAAAAAAGTAACACAATTTTTAAAATGTCCAAAGCTATAAAGTTAACGAATCCTATCTAATAATAGAGAAACATGGTAATTAACCGTAACTTCGCTACCCTTCCCATTGGCTAATCAGGGCGATATTCAAATTAACTGCCAACTAAGGTGGCAGTTAACCGCCAACAAAGATGGTGGCTAATTTGCATACTGCAGGCAGGGCGGGACAGCACCATCCCGCCTGTCCCGCTGCCATCCAGGCCTGCTATTTGCGACCCGGTCTGCAGGCGGCCGGTATGAAAACAGACCCAGGGCTGGCAGCGGGACCGCACTGATCCGCCACCAGCGACACCCACAAACATCCATCCCGAGGGGATCCGAGGCTGGGGGATGCTAATGCACCGATCTGCCACTGGCCACGCCCACAAACGGACCTGGGGGGGGGGATCCCTGCCTGACAGGTGCTAATGCACCAATCTGCCAAAACGCACACCCCAGCCGCCTTTGCCTGCGCGAACTATGCAGCCGGGAGAGGGGAGTGGGGCCGCTGGGAGCAGGGCGGAAACTTCCCGGGGTTTGCCATCAGGCAGCCCACAGCAGAGTGCCAACTATCCCCGCCGGTAGCTGCTTGCTCATTCACTTACTTGCTCATTCATTCACTCATTCACTCACTCATTATTCCCTCACTCAGCAAACCCTCTCAGGTCCCTGGCACCAGGGAAGGCACTGAAGTTGAAGCAGGGTAAGACAGAGCTATGTCCTCAAGATGTTAGTAATTCAGTACGGCGAAACAGGCACATGAACGAGACAGTTGTATGCACAGATGCAGTGTACTGGGTTCGGTGAGGGCTGTAAATAACGCCGACTTTGTTCTCTTGATAAAATGAAGCCTCGGGAGTCAGGCCGTCCCAAGCCTATAGGCCTCTGCCTAGGCCAGGAGTGGCTGGGGTCCCGGAACATGACAGAGGGTGCAGGTCGGGCTGAGGGGTCTGGCCCCACTCCTCACCCTCACTCCCGAGTGCACAAATTTTTGTGCAATGGGCTACTAGTCTACAAGATAACAGGCAAGAACACACAATAGGTAAAGATAGATTCTTCACCAAGTAGAAAGACAAAAATGGAATAGATACATGCAAAAATAATAAAACTAGATCCCATTCATAGGCCATGTACCAAAATGTACTCAGCAGGGATTAACAACTAAAATATAAGACCTGAAACCATGAAAACAATGAAAGAAAACATTGTCAATGAACTTCACCATCACTCTTAAAAACAGTGGTTTTCATATATCTTCCTAGGCATAACAAAGAAGTTAAAAAATAAAGAAATGAGACTACAAAAAAATAAGATTGGCATACCAAAAGAAACCACAGCTAGGTCAGAGAGCCCCAGAGATTCCAAAAGAAGGCCCAAGGCCCGGCAGCAGCAGCCTGCCTTGCTTCACAGCTGGGCTTCGTCTGGGCATTTCCAAACCCGATACAAAGAGGAGGAATCTGCAGATGCCTCTGTAGCTCCTGCTGGGCGGCCCCAGACAGTGGCTGAACTTGCACCTCCTTGGACATCGAAGAGCCAGTGCACCCAGTGGTCAGAATGAGACCATACCAGATTACAATTCTTCGCATCCATAAGAGAAATATTCAAAGGGCAGACTCAGTGAGCATCAAAGCCACACTGAAACAAGTCCTGCCCCATAAGGGTATCTCCTGCACAACAGATCTTCCAGTGTAGACACAGCAGGTCATCACAGCCAGTTGGGCTAAAGGTCAACTCCTCCCAGTGATACCAACAGCAATCAAGGGTTAACTACAACAGGACTGTGCAAACAGCCCACAAAGGTGTGCACCAAGAGAGTCCACCTCAGCTGACTGGGGAGGCTGAGCCATTGGGCCCTATAAGACACCACACAAGGCCACTCTATCAACTCAAGGAGACTTAGCAGCTACCCAGTACATAGAAACAAACACAGTGAAGCAGCAAAAATGCGGAAACAAAGAAACAAGTCACAAATGAAAGAAATGGAAGAAAGCAAACTACTGAATATAGAGTTCAAAACCACGGTTATAAGGCTACTCAAGAATCTTGTAGAAACCCCTGAGAAATTTAGTGAGACCCTCTGGGATATAAAAAAGGAACAATCAGAAATTAAGCATACACTGACTGAAATAAAGAATAATATACAGAGATTCAACAGCACACTAGAGGATCCCAAGAATCAACTCAAAGATTTGAAATACAAAGAAGCAAAAAACACCCAAACAGAAAAGCAACAAGAAAAAAGAATCCAAAAATCTGAAGATAGCGTAAGGAGCCTCTGGGACAACTTCAAGTGTACTAACATCCAAATTATGGGGGTGCCAGAAGAAGAGAGAGAGCAAGATATTGAAAACCTATTTGAAGAAATAGTGACAGAAAACTTCCCCTACCTGGTGAAAGAAATAGACTTACAAGTCCAGGAAGCGCAGAGAACCCTAAACCAGAGGAATCCTATTTTCTGATAGTACCTTAATTAGTGTATATAACATATAAAGTGTGCAAACACTGAATTCCTAATTCACATACATCACAAAGCGTTTCTTTTCTATCCCAAGGACTCCCAATTTGTTCCCCTTTTTAAAAAATATGTATTTTTATTACTTTCAGAGAAGAAGGGAGAGGGACAGATAAAAACATCGATGATGACAGAGAATCATTAATCGGCTTCCTCCTGCACGCCCCCTACTGGGGAGCAAGGCCACATCCTGGTATTTGCCCTTGGACAGAATGGAACCTGGGACCTCTCAATCTGAAGGCAGGCGCTCTATCCACTGAACCAAACCAGCTAGGGCCCAATTTGTTCCTTGAGAGGTAGAATCTAACACAGAAAGCAAAAGCTCCTAAAGATGTTAAAATAATAAAGGAAAGCAAACACTGCGGGTGGAGTAGGAACTTGGGAAGGAGTCATCCTTACCCAGGGAGGCCAAGTTGCTGTAGTTCTCTGACATCACATCCATGTACAATTTCTGCTGACCTGGGTCCAGGCATTCCCACTCCTCCTGAGAGAAATCTATGGCCACATCCCGAAAGGTTAATGGTTCCTAAAAGAAAAACACATTTACCAAGAGGTCACCAGAAGAGTTCATAATGTCATCCAACATGAAAACAGTGTCAGGAGAAGAGGTCTGGACCTAGGGGAGTATCCTGAATTATTTAATAGATCACTTTTACCAAAAACATTCTCTGATGTGTTTTCTAACACTGAAACATGAGGATGACACATGCCCACAAATCCACAGAACAGATTAATGTTTCAGGAAATTTACTATGAGTAATCTTAGAACAAGATTATTCTGACTGATTCAGCTCATGTGGCTCAGTGTTGCCTTGCTAACCCATGCACCAAAAGGTCTCTGGTTTGATTGCTGATCTGGACACACAACCAGGATTCGGACTTAATCCCCAGTGTGGGGTGTGTAGGAGGCAGCCAATCAATGATTCCCTTTTGTCATTGATGTTTCTATCTCTCTCTACCTCTCCCGCTCTAAAATTAATAAAAATGTATTTCGGGGGGGAAAAAAGAAAAAAATAGCTGAAATAAGGTTAACAGTTTAGGCTCAGAGACACACATTTTACAACTATGAAATCAAGATGGTTTAATGGAAAAATTCTACAACTAGAAGGATAGAGAAAAGCATACCGAGACTCAGAGGAGGCACAGTATGGAAGTAAAATACTAAGGTGTGGAGGTGCATGCGGAGCGGGTGGCGGCTGAGGGCGCAGTTGTTGTTTTCAATCGGGAGGGAGTCTCAGGCTCTGAGCTCCAGTTCCAGGCGAGTCTCTAGGGACCCAGACTCACACGGGAGAAGCGGGACTGCCTGGCATCGGTCGGAACTCGAGGGCAGCTTTCTCTCCGAGGGACTTGCAGCGATTACCGGGACACTGAGAAGAAGAGCCTCTGAGGGCAAGACTGAGAGCAGCCATAACTGCTAGCCCCGCCCTGTTTTTTGTGTTTTTTTTAAAACATATTTTTTATTGATTTTTTACAGAGAGGAAGGGAGATAGAGAGTTAGAAACATCGATGAGCGAGAAACATCGATCAGCTGCCTCCTGCACATCTCCCACTGGGGATGTGCCCGCAACCCAGGTACATGCCCTTGACCGGAATCGAACCTGGGACCTTTCAGTCCGCAGGCCGACGCTCTATTCACTGAGCCAAACCAGTTCTGGCTAGCCCCGCCCTGTTGATCCATGGGACCCACCCTGCCCAAGCCCTGCAGGGAGGCTTTTGCTGGATAGCCTCAGGCAAAGGCTAGATTAGCACCTCCCTAGAGATCCAGGAGCCAATGTACCCAGAGGTCAGAGTGGGACCATCCAGTTTGCAGCTCTGTGGAACCATAAAGGACACACTCAGGGGGCAGACTCAGTGAGCACCAAAGCCCCATTGAAGCAAGTGTTGCTCCAGAGGGGTGTCTCCAGCACAGAAGTTCTCCCACTGTAGACACAGCTGATTCTCACAGCCAATTGACCTGGAGATCAATTCCTCCCAGTGATAACTACAACAATCAAGGCTTAACTACAACAAGACTGTGCACAAAGCCCACAGAAGGGAGCACCAAGAGTGTCCTCCTAAGGTAATTGGGGAGGCTAAATCACTGGGCCCTAGAAGACACACAGCACAGAAAAGCACTTTATCAACACAGGGAAGCATAAAAAATGCCGAGATGAAGAAACAGGACACAAATGACAGTAATGGAGGAAAGCAAACTACTGGATATAGAGTTCAAAACCACACTTTTAAGGTTTTTTAAGAATTTTCTAGAAACTGCCAATAAACTTAATGATTTCTACAAGAAATCTAATGGGACCCTCAATGTTGTGATAAAGGACAAACTAGAAATTAAGCATACACTGACTGAAATAAAGAATATTATACAGACTCCCAACAGCAGACCAGAGGATCGCAAGAATCAAGTCAAAGATTTGAAATACAAAGAAGCAAAAAACAGCCAACTGGAAAAGCAAAAAGAGTCCAAAAATATGAAGATAGTGTAAGGAGCCTCTGGGGCAGCTTCAAGCGTACCAACATCCGAAATATAGGGATGCCAGAAGAATAGAGACAGCAAGATATTGAAAACCTATTTGAAGAAATAATGACAGAAAACTTCCCCTACCTGGTGAAAGAAATAGACTTACAAGTCCAAGAAGCGCAGAGAACCCCAAACAAAAGGAATCCAAAGAGGACCATACCAGGACACATCATAATTAAAATGCCAAGAGCAAAAGACAAAGAGAGTATCCTAAAAGCAGCAAGAGAAAGAAAGTCAGTTACCTGCAAGGGAGTACCCACATGACTGTCAGCTGATTTCTCAACAGAAACTTTGCAGGCCAGAAGAGAGTGGCAAGAAATATTCAAAGTGATGAATATCAAGAACTTACAACCAACATTACTTTATCCAGCAAAGCTATCATTCAGAATTGAAGGTCAGATAAAGAGCTTCACAGATAAGAAAAATCTAAAGGAGTTCATCACCACCAAACCAGTATTATATGAAATGCTGAAAGTTATCCTTTAAGAAGAGGAAGAAGAAGAAAAAGGTAAAGATACAAATTATGAACAACAAATACACATCTATCAACAAGTGAATCTGAAAATCAAGTGAATAATCTGATGAAAAAAATGAACTGGTGATCATAATAGAATCAGGGGGATAGAAAGGGAGTGGACTGACTATTCTTGGAGTGGGGAAGGGTGAGGGGGATGCGGGAAGACACTGGACAATAATCGTGCACCTATGGATGAGGACAGTGGGTGGGGAGTGAGGGCGGAGGGTGGGGTGGGAACTGGGTGGAGGGGAGTTATGGTGGGAAAAAAGAGGAACCAATGTAATAATCTGAACAATAAAGATTTAATTAATAAAGAAAAAAGATGGTTTAATGATTTTGTAAACCTCATGAATGTATTTGTGTATGATTAACTTTTTGTTTTAGAAACACAATAAGGAGAGAAACATAAGGATACAAAACAAGTTAGATCTTTTTGTTTTCGTTTTGTGGTTGTAAATCCTCACCTGGAAAGATTTTTTTCCATGGACTTGTGGGAGGCGAAGGCAAAGGTAGAGGCACAAAAGGGAAAGGAGAGAGAGAGAGAGAGAGAGAGAGAGAGAGAGAGAGAGAGTGAGTTTGACATCAATGTGAAAGAGAGACAGACACACATGGATTGGCTGCCTACCACAGGTACCTAGTACCTACTTGCCCTGGACTAGGAATGAAACCCTCCATCACTGATCTACACCAGCTTAGGGAACTAATTTTTCTTACTAGTACATTTCTTTCAAAATTTTTATGTATCATTAGTGGAGAGCTATGTTGTAGAAATTTAATGAAACTGAATATACATTAATATCATTCTTGGAAACTTTGTAGAAAATACAAAAAAGTGATGGTCTTTGCACAACTTTCATTAAATCTCTATTACACCCTTATTACTGAGAAAGGGAGACTATTAACTCTATAGGGGAGCACCTCTGCCACGTGATCATCAGGTGGACTGAGACAATGGGTATCAGGTGACTGAGGCACATGGAAGGTCAGGTCATCACTGCTGTGACATTACTGCCAAAATACATCAATAAAGAAATTATGTGGAAATGATCATAAATATTCATTTTTGCAAATGTCAATCCACGTGTACCTCTCATGTTCTATAAGCTAATAGTAGTTTTATCTACCAAGTATTTCGTACTAATCTAGTGAGCAAGTCTCTTCTATTTGCTCTTTTTTCCAGAATTTTCTGAGTTATTCTAAGAAGATGTGCATCTTCTTACCCCTGATCTAGAGCTGATGCTGCAGCCACTTGAACCTAAGACCTACATTTGCCTTCTTCAGTGATATGTAAGCCTCTGACCCATTTCAGTAGGGATGTCAGACATGGCTGCCTTTCAAGTTTTATCTATCACAAAAAGGGATATTCTGATTAGTTGAAAGTCACTAATTAAAGGTGGGAATGCTTCCTTCTTTCAAAATGAATACAGACAAGGCTTTGGGACAAAGGAGGGAATTATACCCCAGCCAGTGTGGCTGAGAGGTAGAGGGTTGACTTATGAACCAGGAGGTTAGGGTTGGATTCCTGGCTAGGGCACCTGTAGAGGTTTCAGACTTGATACCCAGGGCAGAGTGGAGTGCTAGAGGCAGGTGATCAATGATTCTCCAACCTGATTGATGTTTCTGTCTCTATCTCCCTCTCCTTTCCATTCTGAAAATCAATAAAAATATTTTTAAAAAAGAGAGGTTAAAAAAAAAGAAGAAAAACACAAACAATAAAAGAGAAAGAAATATAGAAACTGCTGACATTGACTATCCAATAGAAAACCCTAATAGGCAAATCGACCAACCTGGAGAACAACTGGTTGCTATGACATGCACTGACAACCAGGGGCAGACGCTCAACACAGGAGCATCTGCCCCTTGAGAGGGAGGTGACCGGTGGCTTTGGCAGCAGGGGCGGGGATAGCCATCAGGCGGCCCCAGGCCGCCAGCCAAGGCGGGTGCCAGTGGGGACTTGCCAATTGCCTCATCAGTCACCCCACAGATCGGCCCTGATTGCCGGCCAGGCTTAGGGATCCTACCCTATATTTAGGGAACAGTCTCTTGGATTTAAAAATTAAAGCGAGGAAAGGATATTCTAACACTTAAAAAACAGCATGATGCCGAAACCGGTTTGGCTCAGTGGATAGAGCGTCGGCCTGTGGACTGAAAGGTCCCAGGTTCGATTCCGGTCAAGGGCATGTACCTTGGTTGCGGGCACATCCCCAGTGGGAGATGTGCAGGAGGCAGCTGATCGATGTTTCTCTCTCATCGATGTTTCTAACTCTCTATCTCTCTCCCTTCCTCTCTGTAAAAAATCAGTAAAATATATTTAAAAACAAAACAAACAAAAAAAAACAAACAGCATGATGCAGTGATGACATGCCTGGACTCTAGCTTACAGATTTTGTGCTCAACCCTGATTCTCATAACTTATAACTGTCGGACAAAGCAAATTACTTCTCTCTGCTTCAGTTTTTCTACCCATAATTGTTGGGGGCCAGATGTAAGCTGGCAAGGTCCTTGCACCTGAAGGGGCTTTCAAGGCTGGGATCCTTACCCACACAGTTTTCCCAGACTTGTTTGGATGGCGGTTATCAGTAGAATGAGAGCAACATTTGTAGAATGAGAACAGCCTTTCATAGCTTACCAAGAAATCTGTAGCTATTTACTGAGATATGCTGTACTGAGAACTTGTCCTTCTGCTGTGTCCTTCCCTTAGAGATTAAGAGGAACAAAGAATACATTCCTCTTGGCAGACCTCCTATTCAGTGTGTTATGTATAAATAGTATTGTGTGGCTAATAAAGTTGCTTCAGTTCATCGAGAGAACTGGAGTCCTCCCGATCCCACTTTCCTGTCTTTCTTTCTTTTCTCAGTTCCCACCTCCCTGCCTCAGCCTGGCTCAACCTTGACACACTGGCCCTGACACATAATGATGAGGAAAATGGTACTACTGCCTCCGAAATATCATGTTATATACTTTTTATACTCAGGGCAAAAAAATGTAGCTGCCCATATAACAGCAAGATGCCTTTCACCTGTATGAAAAGTATGGTCACCGGGCATGCAGCGTCCTGGATTACAAGACGGATGTCCAACTGCCGGTTTTTGGACATTGCCCGAGGGGTCCCGGAGTGTGTGAGGGCACAGGACGGGCTGAGGGACCCCCTATCCCTCGCATGAATTTCATGCATCAGGCCTCTAGTGATGAATAAAGTAATGAAATAAGGAAAGAAAAACAACCTGCAAAGGCAAGAACATCAGCAGTAGAGAAATTAATCACAGCTGTTAGAGAAAAGCAAACATAACTTCAGGCGTAGGACAATCTTTTACCTGAGAAGCAGCCATTTGGTCCTGGTCCTGATCGGGGTCTGGGTTGTTTTCTCAGGTGACACTATGTTGACGAGTCACAGAATGTGCCTTCAAAGAAGGAAGCACAGCCTCTTAATCAGCTCATCTCACTCACAGTCAGAAGGATCTTAAAATGCAGAAAAGGCCACATCCTCCTGACCACTGTCACAGGAGAGTCAGGAACAATGAGCTCCTATATGGAGACCACACTGTGAGGTGTGTTTTTCCACCTTCATGTGTCTCTCCACCCAAAGACATCCACAAACTCCTACAGAAATG
>NW_005871413.1:983292-987176 GCF_000147115.1 Myotis lucifugus
AGTATTAGTCAGTATGTGAAGAAATTGGAAATCCCATACATTGCTTATTGGGAATGTAAAATGGTGTAATCACTTTGGAAATAGTCTGGTAGTTCCTTAAAAAGTTAAACAGTTACCATAAGACCCAGCAATTCCTCACCTAAGCATATACTCAGAAGAAATAGCTCCACATTAAAACTTACATGAATGTTCATAGCAGCATTATTTATAATCTCCAAAAAATAGGAATAACCCAAATGTGTAGCAATTGATGAATGGACATAATATGATCCATATATGCAATAGAATACTGTTATTGAGCAATAAAAAGGAGGAGGTACTGAAACTTGCTACAACATGGATGAGCCTTGAGAGCATGTTAAGTAAAAGAAGCCAGACACAAAGGCCACATGTTTTATTATTGCATTTATATGAAATGTCCAGAATAGACAAATTAGATGAGTTAGAGGGAGATGGATAATGATCGCTAATGGGTTTGTTTGGGGGGGGTGAAAATGTTCTAGATTGTGGTGACAGTTGCATAGAGCAATGACTGTGAAGTTGTCAAGTAAACATGGAATTTCTTAAACTTGCAAGTTCTCTTAGGAAAAAATTATATACATTTTTTTTTTAAATATATTTTATTGATTTTTTACAGAGAGGAAGGGAGAGAGATAGAGAGTTAGAAACATCGATGAGAGAGAAACATCCATCAGCTGCCTCCTGCACATCTCCCACTGGGGATGTGCCCGCAACCCAGGTACATGCCCTTGACCGGAATCGAACCTGAGACCCTTCGGTCCGCAGGCCGACGCTCTATCCACTGAGCCAAACCGGTTTCGGCAATGAAATATATTAAAAAAACACACATAGGGTTAAATCTTCATGACCTCAGATTTTACAATAGTTTGAGATGACAGCAACACAAAAACAGAGAAAGGTTAAGTAAATTAGTGAGCATCAAAATGAAATGCTCTGTGCATTCAAAGACTCTAGCAATCAGGGAAAATACCGTCTATCAGATGAGAAAAAGTGATTTTAAGTCACAGGTCTTGAAATATCTAGTATCTTTATTTCCCCAAGTCCCACAAATCACCAACCAAAATACAAAGATCCCAGATGGGAAAGATCAAGCTCTGCCTTCATGTCCACCAATATTGCTTTATTTACTCAGGTCCTCCAACTTTGCATCCATAAATGTTTACAAGGGTTTTATCCTCTTCATAAGTTGATCCCTTAATTATTAAGAATTATCCCTCCATTATTATGGCCTCTCTTTCAAATTCCATGTTTTCTCTGACATTAGTATTGCCTCCCTGGTATTTAAAATTTTTCATTTCCATGAAATCACTTTTTACCCCCCAAGGGCAGAGTTTTGTCCTTTATTGGATTTCCAAGTTTTATAAAGAGACTGTAAAGCCATCAATTAAGTGGTTCACATAAAAGAGAGTCATCTTTACCTGAGATTCCCAGCAGGCCTGCTCTGACTTGCTGCAGTACCTTCCATAACTCTGGGCATTGAAAAAACTGTGTATGTGCTGACTTCACTCAAAGTCAGCGCTTCCCCATGGGTTAGCTAAATTTGAGCACAGTTATTATCATACATTATCATACCTATTAAATGTGCACAGTCCACGATTACAGCTCTCACTATAGCAACATTCTTTGCAGAGTAGTTTCTTTGGGGCCCAAAGGTAGAGCTGAAGTAACTTTTTCCCCAACCTTTTACTTTCATGCTGTGTCTTTTGATCTGAAATGGGTCTCATGTAAACAGCATATGTTAAGTGTCTTGTTCTCCTATCCATTCAGCTACCCTGTGTCTTCTGGTTGAAGCAGTTAAACCATTTATATTATGAGTGAAATTTGATAGGTATATAGTTATTGGAATTTTAAAAATTATTTAGTGGAGTCATTGTAGGGAACTTTAACTTCCCATTCACATCAATGGATAGGTATCCCAGACAAATCAATAAAGAAAAACGGGTTTTAAATGAAACAGCAGAAAAGATGAATTTTATGTTTACAGCTGTGATTATCAACCGGAGGGTCACACAGGCAAATTGGTGTGCTGCAAGATTTTTTTGAAAAAGTAACACCTGACTCTTTAGTCAATAACACAGATTACATTAGCCATAGATTGTCTAATAAATTAAGTGACAACAGCAAACACAGTAATAGCTGTGTGGTGTGCATGAATCCAAACCAGACTTTTTTTTATTGATTTTTTCTTTTTTACAGAGAGGAAGGGAGAGAGATAGAGAGTTAGAAACATCGATGAGAGAGAAACACCGACCAGCTGCCTCCTGCACATCTCCTACTGTGGATGTTCTCGCAAGCCAGGTACACGCCCTTGACCAGAACTGAACCTGGGACCTTTCAGTCCGCAGGCAGACACTCTATCCACTGAGCCAAACTGGTTTCGGCCCAAACCAGACTTTTGTGGAAGATTGGCAAAATATATATTTTGGTAGACCACTGAATTTCAGTAAGTAGTTCATATACGCCATGAGATTTTTAAAAAAAATTGAAATCTCTGATTTAGAGCTTTTCACCCCAAATGTAAGAATATGTATTCTGGACAAACTGAAGACAGAATGTACTCTAACCCAAGGGAGAGTATCCACTTCATGTATTTTCTTAATGGCCACGTGAAAAAAAAAAAAGATCTTATATGTTGTTGGAAGGTACCCATTGTCTTCACTATCAGAGAAGGGTAAACAAGGAGTCCAGAATGCTGGTGAACCTTGAGCCCTGGCAAGGGCCAGAGCTATGCACTGATTGTTTAGTCGACACAATGGTGGCTCAAGCAATTTCCTGACCAAATAGTCTCAGAGTAAATCTTTTCTTTTAAAATATATTTTATTGATTTTTTACAGAGAGGAAGGGAGAGAGATAGAGAGTTAGAAACATCGATGAGAAACATCGACCAGCTGCCTCCTGCACATCTCCTACTGGGGATGTGCCTGCAACCCAGGTACATGCCCTTGACCGGAATCGAACCTGGGGCCCTTCAGGCCACAGGCTGACGCTCTATCCACTGAGCCAAACCGGTTTCGGCTCAGAGTAAATCTTTACTAATATTTATTGACCTTTAAGATAGTCTGTTTGTTACCAGAATTGCCTGCCTGACTAAGGGTTATATGTGTATCCAAAATTGAATAAAAGGTTGGAAAGGCCTGGGCACCAGCGGGAGTCCTTCCCCTTGTGTTGGGCTTCCCGCCTGGCCCTCAATACTTCCAAATTATTATTTATCTCCACTCTATCATTTGCACGCGTCCATTCTCCAGATCCGAAATCCTGAACCACAGGGGACGTGGCTCGCACATCTGGCACCTTGATGAGGGATATCTGGAGATTTCGCCTACAGCAGAAAAACAAAGTTTCACCAGCAGATGGGGAAATTCACCACATGCAAAGCCCACAGCCAGCTGCAGAAGTCGTGATCTGTAAGTAGTGTGGGAATGTCTTTTTTTAGCCAGGTTAATGGGGCAGAATTCGTCAAAAGGGGAGAAACTTTATTGTAGACTTTTGGTTTGCATGCTTAAGGGTAAAGGAATCAAAGTGTCAGAAGGTATTCTCTTACAGTTTTTGCATGTTATTGTAGAACATACCCTTGGTTTCTTGAAGAAGGTACATTAGATCTTCAATGTTGGGAAAGAGTAGGTCAAAAGTTGAAAAAAAAAAGTTCAGGCGCAGGGAAAAAACTTGCCTCCAAACTGTTTCTCCTTGTGGAACATGGTACAGTGGGGCCTTGACTTACGAGTTTAATTCGTTCCGTGACGGAGCTCGTAACTCAAATTACTCGTATGTCAAATCACTGTGACGTTCACTGCGCCAACTACTGGTGGGGTATCTGAAGCTGGCTCGTAACCCGAATTTTAGCTCGCAACTCAAAGCAAAAAATC
>NW_005871413.1:987480-989770 GCF_000147115.1 Myotis lucifugus
GGATTAATTTTTTCTGGAGCATTCTTTAGCCTCCTTTATGATTTGATTATTCTCTAGCTCGTGCAACTCTGGATGGAGGGGGATTATTTACTATGGAAGGGAGAATTTTTGGAGAAATGTCAGGAGCAAGCCCATGCAAACCACGGACGGAATGCTCAAATAACTTATGAAATGTTAGCAGGGCTGGTAATAGTATAATGACGTGCAAGATCAGCTAAATTATGTGCAACAGGCATATGAGCAAAATTAGACTTTGTGGAAGAACAGGACATTTAAAAGAAGAAAAAGAAAGTAGGCACCAAGAAGTGCACGAGGTGGTGCTCCAGGGAAAGGCATGAGCATTCCACCTCCAGATTCAATCAATGCAGATTGAACCTCTTTTATGTCCAGATATTAAAAGGGAAATTATTGGGTACTTATCTATTAATTCTTATTTTATCTGTCTTTGTTGTTGTTGTTTAAATATATTTTATTGATTTTTTACAGAGAGAGAAAGGGAGAGAGATAGAGAGATAGAAACATCAATCAGCTGCCTCCCGCACATCTCCCACTGGGGATGCGTCCGCAACCCAGGTACGTGCCCTTGACCGGAATCGAACCTGGGACCCTTCAGTACGCAGGCCAGCGTTCTATCCACTGAGCCAAACAGGTTAGGGCTCTTTAAAAATTTTTATGTATTATTAGTGGAGAGCTATGCTGTAGAAATTAAATGAAACTGAAAATACATTAATAATGTCATTCTTGGAAACTTCCTAGAAAATACAAAAAATGATAGTGTAGGGCAGTGGTTCTCAACCTTCCTAATGGGGTGACCCTTTAATACAGTTCTTCATGTTGTGGTGACCTCCAACCATAAAATTATTTTTGTTGCTACTTCATAACTGTAATTTTGCAGTTTTGAATCATAATGTAAATATCTGATATGCAGGATGTGTTTTCATTGTTACAAATTGAAAAAAATTTAAGCATAGTGATTAATCACAAAAACAATATGTAATTATATATGTGTTATCCAATGGTCTTATGCGACCCCTGTGAAAGGGTCGTTCGACCCTCAAAGGGGTCACGACCCACAGGTTGAGAACCGCTGGTATAGGGTATGTCTCTCATGTGAGTATAGAATATAAGGAAAATGTAAAGAATCAAGGCCTGATTGTTTTAAGCTCCCATGAAAAGGCCAATGATCTGTAGGAAATAAAAGTAAGTCCTTCATTTTCTAAAGTAAACGCAAACTAACAAGAGGGACATTTCCAGATGTGAAGTAATGGTCTTTGCACAACTTTCATTAAATCGCTGCTAGAAAAAAAAATTCGCTACTACACCCTTGTTCCTGAGAGAGGGAGACTATTAACTCTACAGTGAGGGAAGCACCTCTGCCACTCGACCGTCAGGTGGACTGAGACCATGGGCATCAGGTGACTGAGGCACACGGTCAGGTCACCACTGCTGTAACATTACTGCCAAAAATACCTCAATAAATAAATATGTGGAAATGATTACGAATAAACATTAGTTTTTCCTAGTGCCAATCCACCTGTACCGCTCATGTTCTGTAAGCTAACAGTCCATTTACCGACCAAGTCTCTCGTACTACAATAATGAGCAAGTCTCTTCTATTTGCCCTTTTTTTCAGAACTTTCTGAGCTATTCTGAGCAGTCAGATGTGCATCTTCTTACCCCTGATCTATAGCTGATGCTGCAGCCACGTGAAACTAAAACCTGCATTTGCTTTCTTCACTGATACCTCAGCCTCTAACAAGAGGGACATTTCCAGCCTCTGACACCATCCCAATAGGGATGTTAGACATGGCTGCCTTCCAAGTTTGATCTGTCACAAAAGGAACATTTTGAGTAGTTGAAAGTCTCTAATTAAAGGTAGGAATGCTGGGGAGGGTGACCTGGGGAGGGTGACAAAATGCATGCAGACAAGGCTCTGGCACAATGGAGGGGAGCATAACCCAGACAGTGTGGCTGAGAGGTAGACGGCTGACCTATGAACCAGGAGGGCAGGCTTAGATTCCTGGTCAGGGCACACTCCAGGCTTCAAACTCCGTACTCAGTGCATGCAGGAGGCAGCTGCCCCATGATTCCCTAACCTAATTGATGTTTCTATCTTTCTCTCCATCTCCTTTCCATTCTGAAAGCAATTAAAAATATTTTTAAAAAGACAGGAAAACACACAAAAAAAGAAAGAGAAATATAGAAAGTGCTGACATTGACTGTGTTGAATAAAGTAATAAAATAAGGAAAGAAAAACAACCTGCAAAGACAAGAACATCAGAGTAGAGAA
>NW_005871413.1:989870-991513 GCF_000147115.1 Myotis lucifugus
ACATCTTTTACCTGAGAAGCAGCCATTTGGTCGTGGTCCTGATCAGGGTGTGGGTTGTTTTCTCAGGTGACAATATGTAGGAGTCACAGAAATGTGCCTTCAAAGATGTCAGCACAGCCCTGTTAATCAGCTCAGCTCACACTCACAGTCAGAAGGACCTGGAAATGAGGAAAAGGCCACCCCTCCTGTCCTTGGTCACAGCAGAGACAGGAACAATGAGCTCCTACATGGAGACCACACTGTGAGGTATTTTATTTTGTCTTCATGTGTCTCTCCTCCCAAAGACACCCACAAACTCCTACAGAAATGAGGTGAGTTGCTGTCCTGATGCCGGAAACCAGAGCACCCCCTTACCTCCCCCGAACAAAGCCTGCTCCCCACTCTCACAAAGGCATCCTGCACCCCTCCTGTTAATCCCCGTCCTCACCTTCCATCACCTGGAGGCCCACAGTCACCAATGATGCCCCACCCAGAGCAGCTGTCCACCTCCATGGGGGAAAGTGCCCCTGAGGGCATTTCTTTAAGCTCCTCAGGGGATCTGAGAAGACCAAGAGGATTTATCTCAGGATGTTTTCAAATAATAAATAGTCAGACATAGAAAAAGTAAATCCACAGAACACACACACACCAGACAGCAACAAAGCTAAGGATTTAAATAGTCCTGAAAAAAGGATCAAATTGTGACAGACACAGGTCACTTCCTCTGCATCCCAGGAAATGACAAGGGACCCATGACCAACAGACAAGTCTCTCCCCTCTGAGTGAATAATGGTTGCAACTGGAAACAAATCATTATAAAATTCCCAAGCCTTATAAGCTGCAGATTTAGAATTCTCATTCAATCTGTATGACTAAGACAATCCAGCTGTTAAATGTAAAAAGGCACACCTCGGCGGCATAACTCAGTGACCTAGATTCCTAGTCAGGGCATATGGTCAGGTTGCAGGTTTGATCCCCAGTGAGGGGCTTGCAGGAGGAAGCTGATAAATGATTGTCTTTCCTCATTGATGTTTCTAACTCTCTCTCCCTCTCCCTGCCTCCTGGAGATGAACAGATATATATATATATATATATATATCCGCAGCCGATACATCACAACTTAACCATCCACAACCCATCAGCTCACCCCTCACCCAGATCAGGGTCCCCTCCTCCCACTACATGTATTTCTGTCTGTGGATCTGTCTCTGTCTCCTGCTCCCTTTCCCTCCACTGTGGTCCTTTCCTGTGTCCCCCCCTCTCTCCTGCTCTCTCCCCCCTTTTCTCTCTGTCTGTCCTACACCTGGACCATGAAACTCCTGAAACCTCCTTCCCTTCAGGGGCTCTTTCTCCTGGTCTCTGAGGCTCCATCTCCACACACGTCTGCGTCTTCCCCTCCCCACGCCCGCGGCCCCTCTGCTGCCTGTTCCCGTCTGTCCCGCTCCCACAGCTGCTGACTCAGGGCTGCTCCCTCTGCTCCCTCATCCCTGAGCCCCCCTTTCTGTCTCTGCACTCGCTCCCCAACTCTTCTCCTCTGAACCCGTGTCTCTGTCTCAAGTGCCTCCTCCTGTGCGGGCCCCACTTCTGCTCCCCAGGACCCGCTCCCTCTCAGCCTCCCTTCCTCTCTCTGGGCTCCCCCTCCTCCCTGTGTCTCCACTTCCTTC
>NW_005871413.1:991613-1015254 GCF_000147115.1 Myotis lucifugus
GGGAGGGTGGGCGGGGCCAGCGCCTGAGCTGATCCACTTCTGCTTTGGGGAGGGGGGGGACTAGCTAGGAGAGCAGGCCGCAAGCACAGAGGGAAGGAGGGGCGGGCGCAAGGGGGCAGCCTAGACTTTCTGTTTGCACAGCTCATGCACAGCTGGGGGCTGAGGGCTGAAGCCCCCAGAGGGAACATAAAAACTGCCCTCCCCCTAACCCAGTGGTGAAATCTCCTCCCGGGACTCCCTTGACCAAATCCTGCCTCCCCGCCTCTTGATCAATGCCTGCACCTCACCCTGACCCTATAGTGCACACTTCTACCCTAAAGGAAGCCTAGTCACTCCTCAGGGCTGACACCAACACTCTGGTCTCAGGCCGCGGTGAGAGAATGCAATGCAATTTCCTAAAGTCTCACCACGTCTCTGGTGCTGGCTCCTGCAGGTGGCACCAAACAGGAGGGAATCTGGGGAATTTACACAGAAGTTTCCCAGATCCCAGAGGCTGTGCTTAGAGGTACTGGCTGGTCTGCCCTTCAGCTGCAGGTGTCCCGGGGAGGGGTCTTTCCCAGGATCTTCACAAGCCAGGAACATTCTTACAGTGAAGTTACAGAGAATTCAAAACTGGGGCAGATTGGGTTTGAAACCAGAAACTTCCTGCCTCCAATTACCCCGGAGTCATTAAACCCTCAGTGAGGAAAGGGGAAGGGGAAGGACAGCCTGCTCTCCCAGCCCCCCTGTCTCGCCACTGAAGGAGAGGCAGCTGGAATTAAGGAAGTCAGCCATCTCTGTGGGTAAATATCAGGTGCTTTTCACAGCGAATGGAAGTTTACAGCAAAGAAAAAGGAAGTCCTTCCGTTTTCCTCCTGACAATCATCACTCCTGTCATTTGTAACATTGCTTTCCAAAATCATATTTTGGGGATCCTTCAAGGATGCAATTTTGGATAAGACCTTTCCCACACACATTATACCTTGAAGGTTTCTGTTAGATGTACATTGACCGATGTTTAGTGACGTTTTAACTCTCGGTTAAATACATTGCTCAATGATATCTTAACAACTTCCTGTCAACATGAGAAACATTCAAAACTATAAAGAATTTTTGGGAGTTTATTTGAGCCAAACTGTCTGCAAGTGTCAGGAGCAGAATTTCAACAAATTGAGATAATGTTCCAGAGAACAGCAGTTGTGCATTTTATTTTATACATGTCGTGTAAGACTCCCTCCACGTTCTGCGGAGTAGGGTTCAGTATCTGAAAGAGGGGCCGCACACAAATGAGAGAGAAATGACACGAGATAAATTTTGCGATATTGGGGGACCAGGCGGGCAAGTCCCGAAGGACTTCCACCTAAGCTCAGGCCGCTCCAATCTTTTATTTGATCTGGGGTAGCCCTAGGGTAAGGTGGTTTGAATGACACATGGATTAGCTCATTGGTAGACAATTTCCTGAAATAGGCAAAATATTTGATCAACAATAATCAACAAGGATCTACACAAGTATCTAAAGAATTCAGTGAACTAAGGTGGGGATGATGCTTTAGCTACCATTATCTAGATTAACTGGGTCGTGTCTAAATTAACTGGGTGGTGCACAGCCCTGACCTTTGCTAGGACTTTCAAAGGTTACTAGCTTTTGGGGGGGTCTCTGTCTATACTCAGCTAATGAAGACAGCAAATGATTTCCAGCAATACATTACTAGATACCCAGTGCATGAAATTCCTGCACTGGGGGGGGGGGGGGGGAAGAGGCCCCCCCTTTTGCCTTGGCCCCATCACTTTTATTATTATAATGAAAGGAGAAGATACAAGTGGATTATATGAAATCCATAGGTGATAGATATGTCTTTTACATAAGTGTACACAGCTTAACTAAGTGAACAATTAACATAATAACAATCAGAGGGTATACAGCTTCCCCCAGGTGCACTCGGTGTGGCATGAAGGGTCTGGAAAAAGGGGGGTTACCCTGATATTCCAAAGGAATGTTTTCTGGGG
The DNA here is from genome assembly GCF_000147115.1 of Myotis lucifugus. NCBI lineage: Eukaryota > Metazoa > Chordata > Mammalia > Chiroptera > Vespertilionidae > Myotis > Myotis lucifugus. Next base: position 993,600 of record NW_005871413.1, read on the forward strand.
GGCAAAAGACAATAGACAGGCTTAGGGAAGAATTCCCTCTTGGGTAAGGATTCTAGCTAGGGCCTGACTACCTGCTATAAACTGCTTTTTAAAAAAGGATAAACCGGCTTCGCTCCGTTTCCTGGTTACTTTAGGGCTCCTGACTTTGAAAAGGTGGGCAATACAGGGGCTTCCAATGAGCTTTGTAAAGGTAAGGATGGGTCCCCTTTTTCTTGGCCCACATTTCCCTTTTGGGGATAAAATAAAACCCCAAAGGAGGTCCTGAGGAGCCAACTTTTTTATTGGGATAAATGGAGGGGGCCTGGTACTGGGTAGCCTCAGTCTTTAAGTTTTTTCTTCATAAAATAAAGGGACCATTGGGGGTTGGAGAAAGGCCTGTAACCTTGGATGGGCAATCAAAGGCCCAGTTTTTTGTTTTTTTTTTCTAAAGTGAAAATACTGTAAAATGGGCGGGCAGTCAAGTTTTATGGGCCCTCTATTTAAGTATAATAAGCAATTTTTTAAAAAAAATAGATTTTTTTTGCCGAAACCGGTTTGGCTCAGTGGATAGAGCGTCGGCCTGCGGGCTCAAGGGTCCCAGGTTCGATTCCGGTCAAGGGCATGTACCTGGGTTGCGGGCACATCCCCAGTGGGGGATGTGCAGGAGGCAGCTGATCGATGTTTCTCTCTCATCGATGTTTCTGACTCTCTATCTCTCTCCCTTCCTCTCTGTAAAAAATCAATAAAATATATTAAAAAAATAAAAATTAAAAAAAAATAAAAAAATAGATTTTTATTGATTTCAGAGAGGAAAGGAGAGGGAGAGAGAGCAACATGATGACTGAGAATCCTGGGTCAGCTGTCTCCTTCATGCCCCTCCCTGGGGATGAAGCCCGAACTCCTGGCATGTACACCAACCTGGAATGGAACCCTGACCTCTCAGTTCCTAGGTCTATGCTCAATAACTGAGCTACACTGGTATGTCACTATAGATTAAATTTATGTTATTATGATTTGGATTTTGTTTTATGTGTTATATATTGTGCTTAGTATTCTATTTTCTTATAGTTTAAGGCCATATAATACACCTTCAGTAATATTAATAGCTGTGATACATATATGTAGGCTTGAAAGAAGCCTATTATTAATTACTACCAATATTAACAGTAACATTGATTTGACAGGCCGCACCAGTGTCTTCGGATGGCTGTCTAATTATGATCTTTGGGCTGTTCATTTTTGAAAAGACTGATTTCTATTGTAGATGAGGGAAGTTTCAGAGACAGACACAGATATCCATTCGTGGGTAGGCACCTGATAACATAAGGTACCTTCCAACACTGTGGGAGAGAAATTTTAATTAGTGTATTTTTCAAAAGATAAATATATTGATAGTAAGTTGTGACCTTTGAAGTCTTTGTGTTCTGGGCATACATTGTCAAATGAATGTTATTAATTTAGTAGTGCCTATAATTTCATAAATGGGCCATTGATCATAATGTAGAATGTCTCCTTTTACTTTTCCTTCCAAAACACATTTCTGGGGAATGAAAAACTGTTTACCTACTGACCTCACTAAAAGGCAGCGCTTCCACATGGGTCAGGTAACTCTGAGCACGGTTATTCTCATGCTTATTATATGTACACAGTCTAGGATTAGAGCTTTCACTACAGCAACATTCTCTGCATAGTTTCTTTGTGGCCCAAAGCTAGACATGAAATAGCTTTTTTCCCAACCCTTTACTTTCTTTCTTTTTCTTTTTTTTACAAGATATTTTATTGATTTTTTACAGAGAGGAAGTGAGATAGTTAGAAACATCGATGAGACAGAAACATCGTTCAGCTGCCTCACGCACAGTTCCTACTGGAGATCTGCCCGCAACCCAGATACATGCCCTTGACCGGAATCGAACCTGGGACCTTTCAGTCCGCAGGCCGACGCTCTATCCACTGAGCCAAACCGGTTTCAGCGCAACCCTTTACTTTCATGTGGTGTCTTTTGATCTGAAATGGGTCTCATTTACACAGCATAAGTATGGGTATAGATTTCATATCCATTCAGCTACCCTGTGTTTTCTGGTTGAAGTAGTTAACACGTTTACATTATAAGTGATTATTGATAGGTATGTAGTTATTGGCATTTTTAAATGAATTAATACAGTTCCAGAAGGGGACTTTAACTTCCCATTGACATCACTGGATAGATCTGCCGGAGAAAAAAAAAAGTCAGTAAGGAAAAATTAGTCTTAAATGACTCATTAGACAAGATGGATTGGATAAATTTATAGCAGAGATTATCAAAAGGAATGTCACACTGGCCAAACTGGTGTGCTACAACAAGGAACACCTGGCTATTTACTCACTAGCACAGACTACATTACCCATAGATTGTCAAATAAAATGTGACAAAGGCCTGCACAGTAATAGTGGTGTGGTGAGCATGAGTTAAATCCAGACATTTTTTTTAATATATATTTTATTGATTTTTTACAGAGAGGAAGGGAGAGAGATAGAGAGTTAGAAACATCGATGAGAGAGAAATATTGAGAAACATTGATCAGCCGCCTCTTGCACACCTCCTACTGGGGATGTGCCCACAACCAAGGTACATGCCCCTGACTGGAATCAAACCTGGGACCTTTCGGTCCGCAGGCCGATGCTCTATTCACTGAGCCAAACCGGTTATGGCAAGACATTTTTTTGACAGATTGCCAAATATATACTTTGATAGACCTCTAAATTTCAATAATTACTCCATTTGGGCCATGAGATTAAAAATGTTGAAATCTTGGACTTAGAGCTTTTCACCCCAAAATAGAAGGATATGCATTCTGGACAAAATGAAGACAGGAGGACCTCTCAACCTAGAAACAATGTCTGCTTCATCTATTTTCCCAATGACCATGTGAAAAACAAATCTTTTTTATTTTATATTAATACACCTCTGCGATATTCCTCACTCCAGTAGCAGAAAATGGAACTATTGTCTAGGTGACATCAAATTCCTATGAATGATCCAGATCCAATAGTTCGTCCCAAACAGAACAAAACCATAAAGCCCCTGGTCCAGACAGAGACCTAGAGACAAAATATCAGGAGATTCTTATACATATGAATGCTCCATGGGAATGTCAGGGAGTAGAGTAGAAGAGTATCCAATATCTAGTTTCTTTAATTATTGTGTGATCCTTGGGGTTGGCCCATGAAAAGCATCTGATATTACCAGCTTATACAAATTTACAACAGTACACTGGAGAAGGAACGAGTGTGGGGCTTTCATTTCAATCTCTGTTTACCTGCTGTCCCTGGAATTTACAGTCACGGTTTGGAAAACACTGCAAGGACAGCTAATGCCTATAAACATACCTGTGGTCATGTTGTCAATATACAAAATAATTTTTGATGCAAAATAATAAAATGCTTCAACTGCAAATCTGCCACGGACTCTGGGGTTCCTTTAGATTGACCAACATTCAGCTACATTCAAGTAATTGAAAATAAAATTGGTTTTACACTGGTTGATTCTACCCGAAGGAAAAAGTTAATGAGGTAACACTGGAAATTTCTTCAGGATTCCAATGAAAATCAGGACAAGAGAAATCACTCCAGTTATAAAGTACACAGAAGCCAATTTATTATATTCCAAAAATTAATAATATTCAAAACTTTAGAATCCAGCATAAAAATTCAATGGCGAGCTTCCTGAATGTAAAGCAAATATTTGCCAAATTCTGATGTTAGTTTCATCATTAGTAAAATTCCAAAGTACTGAACAGAAGCTACAGGGGCCTGAAGGGCTGATGTGGAGAAAGAAGTTTAGATGCCATTGTTATAACACAGAAAGGAAAATAGTTGGGGCTATAGAAACATCAATGATGAGAGGGAATCACTGATCGGCTGCCTCTTGAATGACCCACAACTGTAATTGAGCCACCAATCAGGGCCTGTGCCTTGAGCACGAATTGCACTCTGGCCGCCTGGTTCATATATCCAAGCTAAACCACTGAGGCAAGCCAGCCGGTGATTTCTCAAATTTTCTACAGTGTAAGAATTTCCTGCACTAAAAAAGTCTCTGATATCCAGTAAATTTTGACCTCTTGGTACAGTGTGCAAGCCACGTTCCGTGTGGTTTCAGGGTTCATGATCTGGAGAAGGGCCACTCGAAAATGACAGAGATGAGACAAGAAGTAATAATTTGGAAATATTGGGAGCCAGGCGGAAAGTCCAACACAAGGGGAAGGACTTAAACTGGTGACCAGGCCTTGCCAACCTTTTATTCAATTTTGGATACACATATATCCCTGGGTCAGGCAGGCAATTCCGGTAACAGACAGACTATCTTAAAGGTCAGTAAATATTAGTAAAGATTTACTCTGAGACTATTTGGTCAGGAAATAGCTTGAGCCCCCATTGTCTCGACTAAACAATCGGTGCATAACTCTGTCCCTTGCCAGGGCTCAAGGTTGAACCATGTTCCAGGCTCCTTGTTTACACTTTCCTAATAGTGAAGACAGTGGGTAGCTTCCAAAAGTACAGGATCTTGCACATGCTCTACATTTGAAAGGTTTCTTCTGCAGAATGAAGTCTCTCATGTGCAGTAATACATGCATGACTTTTAAGGCTTCACTACATTTTTCATATTCATAAGGCTTGTTTGCAGTCAGAATTCTCTGACATTCAATAACTTCTCACTGCTGGTCGAGGGCTTTTGACACTCCTCATACCTGTAATACTTTTCTCAAGTATGAACTCTGCTGTACAATAAGGCAGGAACACTCATTAAAGGCTTTGTTACATTTTCACATTCATAAGGCTCCTCTCCAGTATGACTTCTCTGATATGCAGTGAGGTTTGAGGAGCTGCCAATGGATGTGCCACATTCTCTTCATTCATGTGGCTTCTCTCCAATATGAACTTTCTTATGCTTAGCAAGTTGTGAGGACCATCTAAAGGCTTTGCCACACTCTCTACATTTATAAGGCTTCTCTCCAGTGTGGACTCTCTGATGTAGATTAAGGGAAGAGGAAGATGTAAAGGCTTTGCCACATTCTCTACATTTATAAGGCTTCTCTCCAGTATGAACTCTCTGATGTATATTAAGTCTTGTGGACTCATTGAAGGCTTTGCCACATTCTCTACATTTATAAGGCTTCTCTCCAGTGTGAACTCTCTGATGATAAGTAAGGTGTGAGGACCGGATAAAGGCTTTGCCACATTCTCTACATTTATAAGCCTTATCTCCAGTGTGAATTTTATGATGGCGAATAAGTTTTGAGGAATCACCGAAGGCTTTACCACATTCTCTACACTTATAAGGCTTCTCTCCAGTATGAACTCTCTGATGTATATTAAGGGAGTACGAACATCTAAAGGCTTTGCCACATTCTCTACATTTATAAGGCTTCTCTCCAGTATGAACTCTCTGATGACGATTAAGGCAGAAGGATTGGCTAAATACTTTGCCACATTCTCTACATTTATAAGGCTTCTCTCCAGTATGAACTCTCTGATAACTAAGGGATTCGGACTGCCTAAAGGCCTTGCCACATTCTCTATATTTATAAGGCTTCTCTCCAGTATGAACTCTGTGATGTTTATTAAGGGAGGAGGAAGTGCTAAAGGCTTTGCCACATTCACTACATTTATAAGGTTTCTCTCCAGTATGAACTCTGTGATGTTTATTCAGGGAGGAGGAATCACTAAATGCTTTGCCACATTCTCTACATTTGTATGATTTCTCTCCAGTATGAACTTTCTGATGTTGAATCATGTTCGAGGCATGAAGGAATGCTTTACCACATTCTCTACATTTATAAGGTTTATCCTCAGTATGAACACCTTGATGTTTAGTAAGACCTGCATGGCTGGTAAAGGATTTGCCACATTCTCTACATTCATAAGGTTTCTCTCCAGTGTGAATTCTCTGATGAATAGTAACGGTTGAGGGCCGGCTAAAGGCTTTGTCACATTCTCTACATTGATATGGCTTCTCTCCAGTATGAACTCTCAGATGTCGGTTAAGGTTTGCAGACTCACTGAATGCTTTTCCACATTCTGTACATTTATAAGGCTTCTCTCCAGTATGTATTCTCTGGTGTCGATTAAGGTTTGTGGATTCACTGAATGCTTTGCCACATTTTGTACATTTATAAGGCTTCTCTCCAGTATGAACTTTCCGATGTCGAAACATGTTTGAGGTGTGGAGGAATGCTTTACCACATTCTCTACATTTATAAGGCTTACCTTCAGTATGAACACTATGATGATTAGTAAGAACTGTATGGTTGTTAAAGGCTTTGACACATTCTCTATATTTATAAGGTTTCTCTCTAGTGTGAATTCCTTGATGAAGAATAAGGTTTGAGGGCCGACTAAAGGTTTTGCCACATTCTGAACATTTATAAGACTTTTCTTGAATATTATTTGTACGATGTTGGGTATGTCTTGAGGACTGATTAAAGTCTTTTCCATTTTCCCTGAGTTTGCAAAATGTTGCTATAGTGTGAAATCTTGCCTTATGCATAATAAGAGATGAATGATATTTAAAGGCTTTGCCACATGATTTACATTTGCAAGGCTTTGCTCCAGTGTGAATTGTCTGATTTAGAGTACAACCTGAAGGCCAAATAGACGTTTTAACAGAATCTTTACATGTATAAGGTTTTTCTCCACTATGAACTTTTTTGCGTCTATTTAGATTGAATATTTGACTGAAGACTCTCCCACACGGATTCCATTTGTAAGCCTCCTCCGTAGCATGTATATTCTCTTGTTCACGGTATTTTGAAGACTGCTGAAAAGACTGGATACATTTACTTCCTTTGTGTGTCTTCTCCACAACAGGAATAACCTGACGTATATTGTGATTGGACATTTGGTCAAATACTTTTCCACTTTTACAACAGTCCTCTGCAAGCTCACTTGTCCGATGATTAAGATATGACTCTTGCTTAAAGTTGTTCCAATGTTCATTCCACTGATAACTGCTATCTCCATTATGTGTACTCTGGTGATAATGGGAGATAGAAAGACCTTTACTGACAGTTATAATTTTATGAAAAATGCTTGTTCCATAAGAACCATTCTGTGGTACTCATTAAACCAAGATGGTTGTATAGGAAAAGCTTTCCTAATTTATTAAAATTATAGACAAAAAATAAATACAAAACATTAATTGTCAGAGGAAGAATGAATCTTTGTTTAAAAGATTGCCAAACTGCCCAGCCATCATGCCTCAGTGGTTAAGCTTTGACATATGAACAAGATCATGATTCCATTCCCAGTAAGGGGACATGGCCTGCCTGTGAGAATGGTCCTTAGTGGGAGGCATGCAGGAGGCAGCCAATGAATGATTCTCTCTCATCATTGTTGTTTTCCTCTCCCTCTTTCTCTCCATTACTCTCTGAAATCAATAAAGATATATTTTTTAATAAAAAATATCATAAAAAATTGCCAAATTCAGCACATTTTAATTTTATGGATACATTATGAATCTATATATTTTAGAAATGATTGAAAGTTTAATCCCATGCTACATTTTAAACAATTCAAATAATTATTTATTCTAGAGACTATGTGAATTCCTAGTTTTTCCAAATTCTCTTTCCAAGAATGCATAACAGTAAAAAGTTGATTTTGACTTTCACGTGCAGAAACACATTGATTTGCCAATGTAACTGACTTTAAATTTGAAGATTTCCCAAATGCATAATACACCTGACTTCTTTTATAACAAGAGTTTTATTATGATAACTGCTTCAGATTTGTTCTATTTATATTCACTTCACCTCTTCTCATCACACTCTTTCTCAGATTCAAAGGCTTTCATTAAGTGTGCATTATCAAAGCAACATCTTTTATATCTTACCAGTATTATTTCAGAGAATAAATCATGTACTCCGGGCTTTAGCATAAAGGCCTGGTTATCTTTAGATGATGTAGCTGAAAGAAAACATATTTTTAGTTTTGACAATCAGATGAGTGCACCTTGAAGTTACCAACAAGTATTGACCAAATGACATTTTGGATGATTCCAAAAGCAAGTGATGAATTTAAACAAAGCTCAAGATAGGTACAAGGAAGAAAACTCACATCAAAGAGTTGCTTACATTTGCCAATGATACCTGCTCAAACGCCCTGGCACACAGTAGCAATATTATAAAAACACTCCCAGTTTATTCACTGGAGAGAGAGAGAGAGAGAGAAAGATGAAGAAAGTGTATGATCAATGATCTCCCTGTTTTGAGGGCTCTTGAAGAACATGTGTCTCTTGTGCATGACACAGAGTTTGAACAGAATTGCAGTAAAGGGTGAATACCCTGTGGTAGCTGCTACAAAGAAACAATGAGAAATAGTTCAAACACCACAAAGACTGTGATTCTGAAGATATATATCAAGCCTGAAAAGATACTGTGGGTCTGAAAAAGAAACAAAAAACATTTCCAAATGGGAAATTAAACAGACAACCAAACCAAGAATACAGATCCTGAAAATAGTATTGACTGAAAGTAGAATTTGTGCCACAGATGGTTATTATTTGTTTCCTCCTATAGAAAGCATGTTCAAAAGCCTGCTTGTTTACAATTCCAGAATCTCAACAAAAGATATCAAGTAATGCAAAGAAACAGAAAAAGTGTACCATCAGGAAAACAGAATAAATGTAATCAAACTGGCACTACATTAATGCAAGTATATTAATTATCTCAAAAAGAATGGTAAATAAATACGTTAATGCCAATAAGGGGGGAAAAATACAACTATATAATATCATCAAAACATTATATATCCAAAATAAAAATACAATGAGAGAATATTTTATGAACACCACACCGAAAGGGGATATTTCAAAACATAATACCAGAATTAACAAATACAGTAGAATCATTAATGAAAGACATTTTCAACTTAAAACATCAAAGAATTTGCCTGGAAGCAGTGGCTCAGTGGTTGAGGGTCGATCTATGAACCAGGAGGTCACGGTTTGGTTCCACATCAGGGCACAGGCCTGGGTTGAAGGCTTGATCACCGATCATGCAGGAGGCAGCTGATCAATGATTCTCTCTGTTTACTGATGTTTCTATCTTTCTCTCCCACTCACTATATCTCTGAAATCAATAAGGATATATTTTAAAAATAAAAATTAAGCCCTGACCGGTTTGGCTCAGTGGATAGAGTGTCGGACTGCGGACCAAAGGGTCCCAGGTTCGATTCCAGTCAAAGGCATGTACCTTGGTTGCGGGCACCATCCCCAGTAGGAGTGTGCAGGAGGCAGCTGATCGATGTTTCTCTCTCATCCATGTTTCTAACTCTCTATCCCTCTCCCTTCCTCTCTGTAAAAAAAAAAATCAATAATAAAAAAACAATCCTGTAGGTTGCTTAGTGTAAAAAAAATCAATAAAATATATTTTAAAATAACAAAAAAATAATAAAAATTAAATAATCAAAGAATTTGTATATAAATTATTAAATGTTAATTACTTAACATTTTGATGAATAAAAGCCAACAAACATGTGCAAATATGAAGAGAACTTCAGAAATCCCTGACACTAATAAATCGACCTCCAAGAGGACCCCATAAAGACAGGAATGTGGAAAGGAGTAGCTAGGTATATAAAAAATTAATCATGCCCTGAGATAATTAATCAGTGGATAGAGCATTGGCCTGCGGACTGAAGGGTCGGTCCCACGTTCAATTCCGGTCAAGGGCATGTACCTTGGTTGCGGGGCACATCCCCAGTGGGGTGTGTGCAGGAGGCGGCCGATTGATGTTTCTCTCTCATCGATGTTTCTAACTCTCTATCCCTCTCCCTTCCTCTCTGTAAAAAAAAAAAAATCAATAAAAAATATATATATTAAAAAATTAATCATGTAAGATCCTGACAATTGGAGAGACATATAAACACAAGCAGCTAACTGAATTCTAAGTAGAATGAATATAAACATGAGAACAGATAAAAAACAATGCAAGTATCATAAGTACCAGAATACTATCTTAACAGAATATCCTATCCTATATAATAAAAGCCTAATATGCTAAGTGCCCGGTTGTCCAGTCAGCTGTTCAACCAATCAAAGCATAATATGCTAATGATATGCTAAGGCCACTCAACTGCTCGCTATGACATGCACTGACCACCAGAGGGCAGACAGTCAACTGGTTGACCAGTCGCTATGACATGCACTGACCACCAGGGGGCAGATGCTCTGACAGGTAGGTTAGCTTGCTGCTGGAGTCCAGCTGATTAGGACTGAGCGAGATGGGCTGGACACACCCTGGAGCCCTCCCACAGTCCCTCTCTTGTCAGGTCATCCTCCGCATCCCTCCCTGGCCCCGATCATGCACCAGTGGAGTCCCTTGGCCTGGCCTGTGCCCTCTCGCAATCCAGGACCCCTCAGGGGATGTAGGAGAGCCAGTTTTGGCCCAACAGCAGAATGACCAGTCGCTATGATGCACACTGACCACCAGGGGGCAGATGCTCAATGCAGGAGCTGCCCCCTGGTGGTCAGTGCCCTCCCACAGGAGGAGCGCCACTCAGCCAGAAGCTGGGCTCACGGCTGGCGAGCGCAGCGGCAGTGGCAGGAGCCTCTTCCGGCTCCGCAACAGCACTAGGATGTCCAACTGACATCCCCTGGGTGCTCCCAGACAGTGAGAGGGCGCTGGAGGGGCTGAGGAACTGCCCCCCCCAGTGCAGAAATTTTGTGCACCAGGCCTCTAGTTCTATATAATAAAAGGGTAATATGCAAATTGACTCAACGGTGGAACTACCAGTCGCTATGATGTGCCGCCTCTCCTCCTCCTCCTCCTCCTCCGCCTCTCTCCTCCTCTTCCTCTTCTTCTTCTTTCTCTTTCTCCCCCCCCCTCTCCCTCTCTCTCTCTCCCCCTGTTGCTTTATTCCTTTAAAATCAATAAAATAGAGTATAAATTAGTGCTGGCTGTAATTAAAGAACTCAATAAATGAACTAACTATACATGCAATGACCTTAAATTGGAATGCTAACAGTATAAGCTCTCATGAGTACCCAAGGTTGACATAAACATTCAAAGCCGTCACTATCCACGTCCCAGGGACACTTTTCACAAAATTAGCAAAACTCATCCTAAAAGTGATATGAAATGACTCAGGACACCAAGGAACCAAAACAAACATAGAAGAGACAGTATAAGCTTAAAGGCATCATGCTTCCTGATTTAAAACAATATTTCAAAACTGGCATTATCCAAAAGTATCATCAACATGTTAAGACACAGGTAAATAAAGGAGCACAGTAGGTCCTGGCCAGTGTGGCTCAGGGTTAGAGCATCATCCTGTGCACTTAAGGGCTGCAGGTTCAATTCCCCTTAAAGGGACAGACCTCGGTTGCAAATTCTTACCCCACCTGGGTTGAAGTGTGAGAAAGAGGGGGCCAGTCGATGTGTCTCACATCGATGTTGCCCTCTCTCTTCCCCCTCATTCTTCCCTTCCTTCCACTCTCTCTGAAAAGTAATGAAAAAATGTCCTCATGTGAGGATTAACAACAACTACAAAAAAAGAAGCACTGTAAAATAAAGAGCCTACTTACAACTTCTCAGGAATGAGGTAAAATAATCTTCTACAAGGGTGCTTATACTACCAAAGAAGTAAAGGATATTCTCACATATACGAATAGTGTTGAGATACTCAGATGTCTACATGTAAAGGAATGAGTGAAATTGGACTGTTATTAAATGCCATATACAAATATTAAACCAAAATGGATAAAAGATTGAAACATAAAGCTAATAAAAATCTATTTAAAAAAACTTATAGAAAACATTTTTTAAAATAAATTTTTATTGATTTCAGAGAGGAATAGAGATGGAGAGAGAGATACAAACATTAAGAAAGATTCATTGATTGTCTGACTCCTGCATGGCCTGTACTGGGGGTTGAGCCTGCAACTGGGTCCTGTGCCCCTGACTGGAATCAAACCTGGGATCCTTCAGTCCGCAGTTGACACACTATCCATTGAGCCAGTCTAGCTAGGACATATAGACGTTTTTATGACATGTGATTTTTTATTATATCACTAAAAGGAAAGGTAAACAAAACAGTCAAAAGGCATTACACCCCATATAAAAATTACTTCACATTAAAGCAAATTGTCAGTATGTTAAAAATACAAGCTTCGAAATGGGAAAAAATTTCTTCAAAGCATATTATTTGATAAGTAGTTAATATGTAGATTATATACAGACCTTTTACAAGAAAACATGCAAAAGAAGTAACACAACTTAAAAAATGTCCAAAGTTATATGGTTAACTAATCTGTAAGATAGAAGGCAATAGCACACAATAGGTGAAGACAGATTCTTCACCAAGTAGTGCAACAAAAACGGAACAGACACATGAAAAAATAATAAAACTAGACCCAGTTCATAGGCCATGAAACCTAAATGATCTCAGCATGGATTAACAACTAAAATATAAGGCCTGAAACCATGAAAACACTGGAAGAAGCATAGTCAATGAACTTTACCATCGCTCTTTAAAGTACTGGTTTGGATATTTCTTCTGAAGCATAACAAAGAAGCCAAGAAATAAATAAATGAGACTACAAAAGAATAAGTTTGGCATACCAAAAGGAACCACAAAATAAACAAAAACATAAATCCAGCAATGTTACATCCTCAAAAGCTAAAGATCCAAAATATATAAGGAACTCACACAACTTAACACCAAAAAGATAATATGATTAAAAGTGGGCAGAGAATACTCTGGTTTCTCTTCAGATCGTATAAATCTTTCGCCTTTTACTAAAAGTGGGCAGAAGACTTGAATAGACATTTCCCAAACAGGACATAAAGTTGTGCAATAGACATATTAAATGATGTTCAAATCATTCATCATCAAAGAAATGTAAATGGACACCACCATGAAATACCACCAAACACCTAACAAGATGGCAATCATCCATAAATCAAAAAACGACAAGTATTACAAACGAAATGGAGCAATGAGAACATTAGTGCACCATCAGCAAGATTGTACACACATTGGTGCCGTCACTAACAAAACATGATGGAGGATTTTCCAATATTTACAAACAAGTACCAGGTTACACAGGAATTCCATTTCTGGGGATTTATACAGAGAACACGAATTTAAAAAGATATACCCACCCATATGTCCATTGCAGAACTATTTACAATGGATAAAATGGGACTGGAAAAAAGGACTATTTTTATAATGATGCTCTACCATTCAAAATAAATTAAAAGACTTCATTTGATATATGACATGTAAGAAAACAAAATTTATATCTCAACTTATCTTCAAGACATGACTCACTATATCTTTATTCCAGAAATGACACAATAGCTGCAAATATAACTTACACGTTATCATATACAATAAAAGCCTAATATGCTAAGTGTCCAGTTGACCAGTTGACCGTCCAACCAATCAAAGCATTATGCTAATTATATGCTAAGGCAGCTGAACCACTCGCTATGATGTGCACTGAACACCAGGGATCAGACACTCCGAGGGGTAGGTTACCTTGCTGGTGGGTTCCGGCCAATTGGGACTGAGCAAGACGGGCCAGACATGCCCTGGAGCCCTCCTGTGGTCCCTCCCCAGCTGACCAACCTCCTGCATCTCTACTAGGCCCCGATCATGAACTGGTGGGGTCCCTCGGCCTGGCCTGCGCCCTTTCGTAACCCAGGAACTCTCAAGGGATGTTGGAGAGCAGGTTTCGGAGAGGAGGTTTCGGCTCGATATAGCAGGCAAGGCTGAGGGACCCCACAGGAACAAGACTTCGTGCACTGGGCCTCTAGTTGAATATAAAACTACATTTATTTTATACACTGCACATTCCTGAGAGTTAAATACATAACCATACTTGTATTTCAATCCACTGTATTAAAACAGAAACTCCCAATGTATCAACTCAAACATTAAAGAAAAAACAATAAATATGGTATCCACAACAGAAAAACGAAAATCCACAGGCTGAGAAAATATATTTGTAAAAGTTAACACACCCTGACTGGCATGGCTCAGCAGTTGAGCATCAACCTAAGAATCAGGAGGACATGGTTCGAATCCTGGTCAGGGCACATGCCCAGGTTGCCGGCTCAATCTCAAGTAGTGGGTGTGCAGGGAGCAGCTGATCAAAGATCCGCTCTGATCATTGAGGTTTCTCTCTTTCCCTCTCCCTTTCTCTCTGAAATCAATCAATATATATATATATATTGTCAACATGTATAGGATAATTATGCAAAACAGAGAAAGAAGTCTTCAAACTCAACATTGACAAAATAACCAACATGACTGAAAGGGGCCAAACACCTTAACGCAAGTACTAAAAAATATATACACATAGAAAATCAGAAGATCCTGCACATCATATGTCACTAAGGAAATGCACATTATAACAATGAGAAGTAGCAGGCAAGCAACACTCAACCACCATTGAAAGGGTCAGAATCCAGAACACTGACCCCACCAAATGCCTTGGTGATGTGGAGCAACTGGAACTCCAATCACTGCTGCTGAAAATGTTAAATGCTACAGCCCCTTGGGAAGATGGTCTGGAGGTTTTTATGAAATTAAATATAAACTTGCCATGGGATCCACTAATTGGGCTACTCACTATTAAACCAAAGAATTAAGACTTTTATCTACAGCTCTGGCCAGTTTGGCTCAGTGGATAGAGCGTCGGCCTGCAGACTCAAGGGTCCCGGTTCCATTCCGGTCAAGGGCATGTGGTTGCAGGCAGGACCCCAGTAGGGGGTGTGCAGGAGGCAGCTGGTCGATGTTTCTCTCTCATCGATGTTTCTAACTCTCTAAAACCTCTCCCTTCCTCTCTGTAAAAGGTCAGTAAAATGTATTTAAAAAATAAAAACACTTTTATCTACATAAAAGCCTACAAGGGGCTGTTTATTCATAATTTACAAAAACTAAAAGCAATGAAGAGGCCTGTCAGCTAGTGAATGGATAAATACACTGAAGGAAATACAAGGAAGTCTTAATCACTACTATAAAGAAATAATACATCAAGCCATGGAAAGACGTAATAAAAACCTAAATGGAGAGAACTACGTAAAAGAATACAATCTGCCTGCACAGGTAGTAGGCCAGTTGCTTAAATGATTGTACCGATATACCAAAGTCAGAGGTTTTCTCTCCGGTCAGGCACGTACCAAAAAAATCAATTAATGACCAGCTGAAGTTTCTCTCTCTCTCTAACTCTCCCTTCCTCCCTGAAATCAAGAAAATCTTAAAAAATACAAAAATATAAGAAAATGCAGTGTGAATTTTGATAGATAAAGGCTTTCCCATTTCCAATCCTGGTTGCTCAATGGCCAGAAGACATGGTAGAATCTTAGAATATTCTAGAAAATTATTTTCTAAAATATTATTTTTGATACTATCTTAATCACTGTGGACAACATGTAAAGTGTGCAAACACTAAGTTTCTAATTCACATACATCACAAAGCCTTTCTTTTCTACAACAAAGAAGCCCAATTTGTTCCTTTTTAAAAATATATACATATGTTTATTGCTTTTAGAGAGGAAGGGAGAGGCAGGGAGGGATAGAAAAATTAATGATGTGAGAGAATCATTGATTAGTTGACTCCTTCACACCTCATATTGGGCAGCAAGCCCACAACCCTGGCATTGGCCCTTGACCAAAATTGAACTCGGGACCTTTCAGTCTGCAGGCCAGCGCTCTATCCACTAAGCCAAACCAGCTAGGGCCCAATTTTTCCTCGAGAGCAAAAATCTACCATCGAAAGCAGAAGGCCCCTAGACATCTATCTATATATATAAAAAGGCCAATATGCAAATTGTCCACTTCTGGCTTCAACTGGGAGAGTGGGAGTTCGGTTGTTCACCAGGACCTGCGCTGACCACCAGGGGAACATGGCAGGTGACCAGTAGTGGCAGCAAGGCGCCGAGGGAGCAAGAGAAGGAGGAGCACAGGAGGCAGGGAGGCCAGGCCTAGGGACCCTACCCCCGCGAGAATTTCGTGCACCAGTCCTCTAGTGTTAAAATAATAAAGGAAACAAAACCCTGGAGATGGAGTAGGAACTCGGGGGGGAAGCCATCCTCACCCAGAGAAGCCAGGTTGCTGTAGTTCTCCAACATGACATCCATGTATAATTTCTGTTGAGTTGCGTCCAGGCATTCCCACTCCTCCTGAGAGAAATCTATGGCCACATCCCTGAAGGTCAATGGTCCCTGAAAGAAAAGACACATTGACCAAGAGGTCACCAGAAGAGTTCATAATGTCACCCGACATGAATACAGTGTTTAGGGAGAAGTGGTTTGGACCTAGGTTTGAATCATCCAATAAGATCACTTTGCCCTAATAACATTCTCTGATGTGTTTTCTAACACTGACAAATGAGGACGACACATGTCCACTAGCCCACGGTACCGATTTAACTTTAGAGGAAAAATAAACTTTAAAATTAAGGCATCGTCCTAGCCGGTCTGGCTCAATGGACAGACTCTTGGCCTGCTCACTAGGAACTGCACTGAGTGGGTAAAATGACTGAAGAGTCACAGGTTTGATACTGGTCAAGGACACATGTCTGGGTTGCAGGCTTCATCCCCAGTAGGGGGTGTGCAGGAGGCAGGCAAGTAATGATTCTCTCTCATCATTCATGTTTCTCTCTCTCTCCCGTCCTCTCTGAAATAAATACAAATATATTTAAAAAAAATTTTAAATGAAATAAAATTAAGGCCAGGACACAGGCATATGGATTTCTGAGTGCTGTGTTTGCATCCTTCAGGGTCAGTGGTGTATATTTCTCAACTGTAAATGACTTGGTGGGTTGGAAGCATAGGGACATCTTCGCAACTGTGAAGCAGACCACATTGAAAGGAGCTTCTGTCAAGACACAGATTCTGATTCAGGTTCTGAGATGGGGCCTGTGTTTCCACATGGGTAACCAGCTCAATTTTTACTTGTGATGCCAATGTTTCTGCATCATGTGCCATAATTCTGAATACACAGTCAAAAAAGGAAAAAATTCATATAGAACTTTGAACTAAAAGGGTTTGTTGATAGAGTACAGTTCTCACAGAATATGACACATAGGAATCACAATCCTAGTAGGAAATTTACTATGAGTAATCTTACAACAAGATTATCCTGCCTGCTCGTTGGTGTGGCCCGGTGGTTGAGGGCTGACCCATGCACCAAGAAGTCACTGGTTTGATATCCGGTCTAGACACACGACCAAGTTGCGGGCTCGATCCCCAGTGTGGGTTGTGCTAGAGGCAGCTAATCAATGATTCTCTCTCATCATTGATGTTTCGATCTCTCTCTATCTCTCCCTTCCTATCTGAAATTCATAAAAATGTACTTGAGGGGGAAAAAAGAAAAAGTAGCTGACATAATGTTAACAGTTTAGGAACAGAGACACACATTTTACAACTATGAAACCAAGATGGTTTAGTGATTCCATAAAACTCATGAATGTATTTGTTTGCTCTCCTTTGTGTTTTATAAACACAATAAGGAGAGAAACATAAGGATAGAAAACAAGTTAGACCTATTGTTTCCTTTGTGTGGTTGTAAATCCTCACATGGGGAGTTTTTTTTCCATTGAGGTTTGGAGGGTAGAAGGCAGGAAGGTAGAGGCACGAAAGGCAGTGAGAGAGAGAGTGAGCAAGCAATGTGAAAGTGACACATAGATCAATCGCCTACCATAGGTACCCAGGACCTACTTGCCCTGGACCAGGAATCAAACCCTCCACCAGTGATCCACCCCAGGCTGGGGGAACTAATTTTTCTTACTCATACATTACTTTCAAAATTTTTATATATCATTAGTGGAGAGCTATGTCAGAAATTTAATGAAACTGAACATACATTAATATGTCATTCTTGGAAACTTTCTAGAAAATACAAAAAATGATAAGGTAGGGTCTGTGATGTGAGCAAAGAATATAATGAAAAGTTGAAGAATCAAGGCCTGATTGTTTAAAGGTCCCATGAAAAAGCCAATGATCTATAGGAAATAAAAGCAAGTCCTCCATTTTCCAAAGCAAACACAAACTAAGAAGAGGGACATGTCCAGATGTGAAGTGATGGTCTTTGCACAACTTTCGTTAACTCCCTACTATACCCTTGTTATTAAGAAAGGGAGACTATTAACTCTACAGTGAGGGGAGCACCTCTGCCATGTGATCATCAGGTGGACGGCGACAATAATGGATATCAGGTGACTGAGGCACACGGAAGGTCAGGTCACCACCGCTGTGACATTCCTTCCAAAAATACATCAATAAATATGCTGGAAGCTATCCATTGTCTACACAAATATGAAAGTGCAACAGGGAACTTGGAAGGCTGATAATCTTGAGCTTTAGCAAGGGCTAAAGCTATGTACCCATTGTTCTGTCCTGCTAATGATGGCTCAAGCAATTTCCTTACCTAATAGTCTCAAAGTAAATCTTTACAAATATTTACTAACCTTTAAGATAGTCTTTCCGCTACTGGATTGCCTGCCCAGCTAAGGGCAAGATGTGTATTCTAAAACTGAATAAAAGCCCACAGGGCCTCGGCTTCAGAGAGCCTCTCCACTAGAAAGGTTTCTGCCTGGCCCCCATGCGTTCTAAATTCATATTTCTTGTCAGTGCATTTGTTTGTGCGTGGCCCCTTTACCAGATCATGAACCCTAGTTGCAAATGCATGCGGCTTTACAAGATAAATATGTGGAAATGATGACAAATAAACATTAATTTTTGCAAGTGTCAATCCATGTGTATCTCTCATGTTCTGTAAAGATTTAAATAGCAAGTCTTTCTTACTAATCTAGTGAGCAAGTCTCTTCTCTTTACTCTTCGTTTCAGAACTTGCTGAGCTATTCTGAGCAGTAAGATGTGCATTTTCTCACCCCTGATCAAGAGCTGATGCTGCAGCCACTTGAACCTAAAACCTGCCTTTCCCTTCTTCAAGACACAAGAGCCTCTGACCCCATCCCAATAGGGATGTTAGACATGGCTGCCTTCCAAGTTTGATCTGTCACAAAAGGGATGTTTTCAGTAGTTGAAAGTCACTAATTAAAGGTGGGAATGCTTCCTGACCTGGGGAGGATGCATGAAATGAATGCAGAGAAGGCTCTGGGAAAAAGGAGAGAATTATAGTCTGGCCAGTGAGGCTCAGAGGCAGAATGTTGACCTCTGAACCAGGAGGGCAGGGTTCCATTCCTGAACACTCCAGGTTTCAGACTGGATCCCCAGTGGGGGGTGTGCAGTAGGCAGCTGATCAAGGATTCTCTCTTCTCATTGATGTTTCTATCTGTCTCTCCCTCTCCTTACCATTCTGAAACCAATAAAAACATATATTAAAAAAGAGAGAGGGGCGAAACCGGTTTGGCTCAGTGGATAGAGCGTCGGCCTGCGGACTGAAAGGTCCCAGGTTCGATTCCGGTCAAGGGCATGTACCTGGGTTGCGGGCACATCCCCAGTAGGAGATGTGCAGGAGGCAGCTGATCAATGTTTCTCTCTCATCGATGTTTCTAACTCTCTACCTCTCTCCCTTCCTCTCTGTAAAAAATCAATAAAATATATTAAAAAAAAAAAGAGAGAGAGGGAAATATAGAAACTGTTGACGCTGACTATCCTAAGAAAAAAGGAAAGAAATAAGGAAAGGAAAACAACCTGCAAAGGCAAGAACATCAGAACTAGAGAAATATGGAGGAGAGGAAGGAGTCCCAGAGACAACAAGTAGAGCTGACAAGAGAGAGGCACCCTGGTGAACAGAAGTGCAGGCAACGAAGTGGGAGGCACTTCAGATAGGTAGTCTGGTCCAGAGGAGAAGAACTGGGGGAGCGAGTGCAGCGACAGAAAGGGGGGTGTAGGGATGATGGAACAGAGGGAGAAGAAACACTGAATCAGCCAGCTATGGGGAACAGGACTGTAACAGGGGCAGCAGAGGGGACACAGGTGTAATAAGGGAAAGAGAAATAGATACACAGATGTTCAAGAAAAAGCAAACATAGCCTCTGACACAAGACCCATCCTTTACCTGGGAAGCAGCCATTTGGTCCTTGTCCTGATCGGGGTCTGGGTTGTTTTCTCAGGTGACAATATCTATTTTTATTGATTTCAGAATGGGAGGGAGAGGGAGGGAGGGATAGAAACATCAATGATGAGAGAGAATCATTGATTGGCTGTCTCCTGCAAGCCTCCCAGTGGGGACTAAGCCGAAAAACAAGACCAGGAATAAAACTGTTACCTCCTGGTCCATAGGTCCACCTTCAACCACTGAACCATGCTGATTGGACTTTTCCTGTGTCCCCCTCCATCTCTCTGCTCTTTTTCCCCTTTTCTCTATTCTGTCCCTGCTCCTGCACCATGAAACTCCCGAAACCTATTTCACCTTCAGTTGCCCTTTCTCTATGGCAGTGATTCCCAAAGTGGGCGCTACCGCCCCCTGGTGGGCGCTGCAGCGATCCAGGGAGGCGGTGATGGCCACAGGTGCATTTGTTTTAACTTTTTTTGTATTACCTTTCTATTTTGAGTTCAATAAATAGTTTCATAATTTCAAACTTCAATGTTTCTAATTTACACCTTTCTTTACTATATTTTATGAAAAAGGTAGAAACATTAATACATATATCTTTCTGTTTAATTGCTATTAAAATTTTAAAAAAATCAATTTCCAGGGGGCGCTGAGTAATATTTTTTCTGGAAAGGGGGCGGTAGGCCAAATAAGTTTGGGAACCACTACTCTATGGTCTTCCTGATTGCTCCCATCTATGTACACACCTGGTTCTGGTTCTTTCTCTTCCCACTTCTGTGTCCCCTCTGCAGTCCCTGCTATAGTCTGTCCTGTTACCCACAGCTGGCTGACTCTCAGTTCTGCTTCTCCCGCTCCTCTGTCATCCCTACTAGTACAATTAAAAAAGAAAGAAAAGAAAGAAACCTCATAAATATTCACAGAATTTTCTGTAACTGAGAAGAAGAATAAAGACAGGTTAAGCAAGTAAAAAAAAAAAAAAAAAAAAAGCTCAAACAATGTTAACATTGTATGTAGAGACAGACGTACATATGAGAACTATGTACAACATAAAAGCCATAGAAAACAGAATTGTCATGTCAATGAAATCAAGATTATTTTGTGATTCCATAAGTTTCATGGATCCATTTGTGAACAATACCCTTTGAGTATTATAAACACAATAAGGCGAGGCATTCAAATAATGATAGAAAATAAATGAAACCTATTGTTTCTTAGAAACTCATTTACTGGAAAATATCTGTGTATCATTAGTGGAGAGCTACAATCACAGAAATTTAACTGAAGATATGTTAATAATATCATTCTTCTAAACATTTCAGAAAATTCAAAAAGTGATCATGTAAAGTAGGTCCCTGACATGAGTATAGAATATAATGAATATTTATAGGAAGAAGGCCTAATTGGTTAAAGCTCCTATGTCAAAAGTCAATGATCTGTAGGAAAGAAAAGTAGGGTGTCTATCTCCCAAACCAAACAGAAGCTAAGAAGTGGGGCCCTTCCAGATGCCATGTGATGGACTTTGCCCCATCTCTCAACAAATCCCTACTAAACGCTTCCTGCTGAGAAAGGGAGACTATCAACTCCACAGTGAGGGGAGCGCCTCTGCCACGTGAACATCAGGTGGACTGAGACAATGGGCATCAGGTGACTGAGGCACATGGAAGGACAG
>NW_005871413.1:1015876-1017406 GCF_000147115.1 Myotis lucifugus
AATGCTTCCTGACTGGGGAGGATGCATGAAATGAATGCAGAGAAGGCTCTGGGACAAAAGAGAGAATTATAGTCTGGCCAGTGTGGCTGACATGTAGAGGAGACCTATGAACCAGAAGATGGCACTGCAGGTTTCGGACTGGATCCCCAGTGGGGGGTTTGCAGGAAGCAGCTGATCAATGATCAATGATTCTCTCTCCTGATTGATATTTCTACCTCTCTCTCCCTCTCATTCCAATTCTGAATTCAATAAAAAAATATTTTTCAAAAGAGAGGGGAAAAAAAAGAGAAAGATAACTATAACAACTGCTGACATTGACTATGATAAAAAAAGAACAACACAAAAGTAAGTAGCCCTGACCGGTTTGGCTCAGTGGATAGAGCATTGGCCTGTGGACTGCAGGGTTCTGGGTTCAATTCCAGTCAAGGGCATGTACCTTGGTTTCGGGAACATCTCCAGTAGGTGGCGTGCAGGAGGCAGCTGATGGATGTTTCTCTCTCATCGGTGTTTCTAACTCTCTATCCCTCTCCCTTCCTCTCTGTGAAAAACCAATAAAATACATTAAAAAAAAAAAAGTAATGAGCCCTAGCCAGTTTGCCTCAGTGGATAGAGCTTCTGCCTTCAGATTGAAGGGTCCCAGCTTCGATTCCGGTCAAGGGCACATGACCGGGTTGCAGGCTCCATCCTCAGTGGGAGGCAAGCAGGAGGTAGCCAATCAATGATGCTTTCTCATCATTGATGTTTCTATCTCTCTCTCCCTCTTCCTTCTTCTCTGCAATAAATAAAAATATCTTTAAAAAAGTAATGAGATAAGGAAAAACGACCTGCAAAGATAAGAACAATACCCTTTGAGGATTTCTCTACTTCTCATCAGAAGTAGACATATAAATCACCAGATGTTAGACAGCCTGTGACCCAGGACACATGTTTTACCTGAGAAGCAGCCATCTGGTCCTGGTCGGGGAAGTTTTCTCAGGTGACACTATGTTGAGTCACAGAATGTGCCTTCAAAGATGTCAGCACAGCCTCTTAATCAGCTCCCCTCACACTCACAGTCAGAAGGACCTGGAAATGAGGAAAAGGCCACCCCCTCCTGTTCTTAGTCACAGGAGAGAGTGAGGAACAATGAGCTTCTACATGGAGACCACACTGTGGGTCTTCTTCATGTGTCTCTCCTCCCAAAGACACCCACAAACTCCTACAGAAATGAGGTGAGCTGCTGTCCTGACCCCACAAACCAAACAGAGCACCCCCTTAGCTCCCCCGAACAAAGCCTGCTCCCCACTCTCACAAAGGCATCCTGCACCCCTCCTGTTAATCCCTGTCCTCACCTTCCATCACCTGGAGGCCCTCAGTCACCAATGATGCCCCACCCAGAGCTGCTGTCCAACTCCATGGGGGAAAGTGCTCCTGAGGGCATTTCTTAAAGCTCCTCAGGGGATCTGAGAAGACCCAGAGGATTTATCTCAGGATGTTTTTAAATAATTGTCAGACACAGAAAAAGTAAATCTATGGAAGAAACACACACAA
>NW_005871413.1:1018728-1019582 GCF_000147115.1 Myotis lucifugus
ACTATAAGAGGACGTGCTGCCAGGAAAAGGCGGGAGCCTGCACTCTGCCACGTCAGAACAAAGTCTTGCACGCTAGACTTATTGTTCAGAGGCAGAACTTTCCTTGAGGTGATAAATAGTCGATGAGGGCATGGAAAGTTCAAGGGAGGGTGCACTGCTGCAGGTGGAAATAATCTTTGTATAACATAGGAAATTAATAGTATAATGTATAACTTAGCTCAGATGATCTCATAAGCATGCCTGTTAATCATTGTCACTTGCTGTACTCCATTGTTATTTGCTGTACTCCCCAAATAAAAGCCATGAGAGCTTTGGGGGCTGTGCTACACGCCTGAGCGAGCGGTAGGTAGCCCTCTGCTCTACTTCATCCCACACGCCAAGCTTGCCTCAGCGTCTCCGTTCACAAAGAACATCAACACACTTCAGCTGCAGCGAAGGCACTGCTGGTGGGGGGAGCAGAGGGAGCAGGACAGAGTGCAGACCGCACCTCTGACTCCCGTCAGGATCATCCACAACAATAGCACCCTAGCGACCACCCGTCAGTGCCCTTGAGGCACCCAGGGTCCCCTCTGCGCTCAAAAAGCCCCTCCCTGCGGGCAGGTCGCCTCTTCAGGGGACACCCCGTCCTCCCCCTGAGCCCCCCATGGACACTGTACTCCCCGGGCAGACAGACCCCTTATTAAATGGGGGTGGGCCTAGGTGGGGGGTGCAGACCCCCAGGTCGGAAGCCATCCGGGCTCTTGGGGCGGAAAGCGCCGGGCGGGGGGGGGGGGGGGCGCAAAAGGCGGGAACCCCCTGACCCAGACTCTCAGCCCCCGCGGGGGAGGAACGGCGGGCCCCGGGGAACGGGTTTC